>NC_041335.1:39040156-39122656 GCF_004354835.1 Perca flavescens
GGATTCACATGTAGGCCAAGATCCTTTGTCTTGCCTTCCCTGTGTCCCTTGTCTCTGCAGTCAGCTCAATCTGAGCCATATTTGGTTAAAATCAGTGTTTAACCCCCTGCTTGGTCCCAAAACTAGTAGTAAGAATAACATCGATATGTGCAGTGTATTAGCAAAATATATAATAAGAAAAACAGAATAAATATGGATATACTGAATTAACCATATAGACAGATATGTATGGGGAGGGAGGGGGAAAGAAGAAACTTCTTCTGAACCTGCTGGTAGGGGTGCAGAGAGACCTGAGACGCCTCCCGCAGGGGAGTGGGGGGAGAACAGTCTGTGGTTGGGGGTGAGAACAGTCTTTGATGATGCTGCACGCCTTAGGCAAGCATCACTTGCCCTGGATGGCCTCGATGGAGGGGAGTGAGGAACCAGTGATGCGTTGGGCAGTTTTTACCACCCTCTGCAGTGCTTTTCGGTCATAGGCAGAGCAGTTGCCATACCAAACTGTGACACAGTTGGTGAGGATGCTCTCGATGGTGCAGCGGTAGAAGTTCACCAGGATCTGAGGAGACAGGTGGACCTTCTTGAGTCTCCTCAGAAAGAAGCCTTCTTAATCAGGGTAGAGGCGTTGAGGGTCCAGGAGAGGAAGTCCACAATGAGCTCATTGGTCTTCTTGGTGTTGAGACCTCACCCCTGTAGGCCATCTCATCGTTGTTGCTGATGAGACCAATCGCCGTAGTGTCGTCTGTAAACTTGACAACGGTGTTAGAGCCATGTACAGGTGTGCAGTTGTAGGTGAAGAGGGAGTAAAGGAGAGGGCTCAGCACATATCCCTGTGGTACGCCGGTGTTCAGGGTGATGTTTGAGGAAGTGTGATTATGTAACCAAACAGACTGAGGTCTGTTGGTTAGGAAGTCTAGAATCCAGTTACAGACGGAGGTATTGATGCCAAGTTCACTGAGTTTGGTGATCAGTTTGGAGGGGATGATGGTGTTGAATGCTGAACTAAAGTCAATGAACAGCATTCTCACATAGCTGTTGCTATTGTCAAGGCGGGACAGGGCAGAGTGAAGTGCCGTAGAGATGGCACCCTCTGTGCTCCTGTTCTGACTCTGAATTGGAAGGGGTCCAGTGAGGGTGGTAAGCAGGTCTTGAGATGGGCCAGGACCAGCCACTCCAAGCACTTCATAATGATATTTGTTGCAGTGGATTGTTGTGGCACAGGCCCGATGGAGGTGGTTTTAAAGCACGTAGGGACAGCTGCCTGGGCAAGTGACAGATTACATATGTCAGTACAAACTGACATGACATTACAAGATTTGACATGGATTATGGTAAGACATGATTACACAGAACGAATGCAGGGGCCGAGCAAATAAGAGTTTGAGACAGAATAAACAAAGCCAAAGTCTAAACTTTATTATTATAAAAAGGAACATCTCTCTTCATCCCGTCAGTGCTTCTGTCTGCGCTTCAACCAGCAGAAGGTAAGCTGTTAGAAAGATGGATTGTTTTCATGTGTTTTATATACAAGTTTAAATACTCTGCCAACAGTTAAATACAGTTTAACACATTGAGTTTAAGATGTAACTGTGCACACTGAAACTGTAAATCCTTTAGAGATGACTAGATTTACTCATTCTCCTTTTGTAAGTTCAATCAATGTATAATGTTTTTTTGTATTATTTGTTATATTCATTAGTTTAACAATTGTGATGACCCCTCCCTCCCGCACACACACACACACACACACACACACACACACACACACACACACACACACACACTAGTAGTAGTAGGTTATTGTAGTTTTGCATTTTTCATTTTTATTTTGTTTTGAATTTTTTGCTGGTTTAGTTTAGTTTTTTTCTTTTTGAAAATGTTTAGTTTTACAGTGTTTTACAATCACTTTGCTACTACAGTTTTTTCCAATTGCTAAAACACAATTTTGTAAACTAGGCTGGTTTCATCAAAATACTTAACACAGTTCACAAAACCACACACCCAAAATACTGCAAAATACCTCATATATATCCTACAAAATACCTCATATATATCCTGCAAAATACCTCATATATATTTTGCAAAATAAAGCAATGCGACCTAAACTACATATAGCATTATCAAAATCAAATTTTTGCACCACATGGCACACACTTTCATTCATATTACCCAGATGTTTGTGTAACCAACTACACACTGTTGGGCTTAATGAAAAACACTCTCATCTTTAGTGTGCTTTGTCATAATACTAAAATAGTTCAAATTATAGAAAATTCTTCAGATTTTTCACATGCACAGAAATATTTGTAGAAACACACACATGCTGTTGAAACTTTTGTATTTTTATTTTTTCACCAAACAAGTCAGTGCAACGTATGCACAGCAGATATATTTACATTGGACTGAACAAAAATGTGCTCACAAAAAAAGAAAGAAAAAAAGAAAATTGCAGAACAAATATATAGAAAAAAGAGGCATCATCATGCCTTACTTCCTGATTAAAGTGGTAACAATTAACCATTGAGGTTTTTGGCCAAATGTCTCATATATATTGGCCAATCAGCTCATGTAGTGTCATTTTGAATGGCGGTGTTTTGAAATATGTGACTTTATGTCAGATTGTTGTGTCTTAAGCAGAGAAGCGTGTCAGAAAATACCTCCAGTACAACCAGTTTTCTCATTAAAACAAACAATGGAGCTGATATTTTGATCTTTTCTTTTAGTTCACAATGATGATGCGTGCAGCCGTGAGTCTCTGGGTACTATCGGCGGTGATCTGCGTCGGCAGAGGCCATGGCGATGGCCATCACCATCCCCATGGCCATCCCCGTGGCCATGGCCATGGGGATGGCCATCACCATCCCCATGACCATCACCATGACCATCACCATGGCCATGGCCATGGCCGTGATGGTCATGGTGATGGTGTTGGCCATCCCCGTGGCCATCACCATTTTGTTCACAGCAACAACATGCCCGACGAAGACACTGTAGTGGACGGCAGCGCCAACAGCGTCTCCTTGGTGAACGAAGCAAACCAAAGGTTTTCCTTCCGACTCTACAGGAAGTTAGCAGCTGATGCTGACTCACAAGGAAAGAATATCTTCTTCTCCCCATTTTGTGTGTCGACCGCCTTGGCTACGTTGTCCGTGGGAGCGAGGGGGGAGACTCACCGTCAGCTTTTCAGTGGTCTGGGCTTCAAAAGCTCCCTGACGCAGACAGATGTGGACCAGGCCTTCCAGATGTTCCTCCAGAGGGCCAACAACCCATTTCAGGACGCCAGTGAAGGGACCGCCGTGTTCGTGGACAACAGCTTCAAGCCGAAGCCGGAGTTCCTGCAGACCCTGAAGCAGTCGTACCTCGCAGATGGGTTCAATGTGGACTTCACCAAAGCCACAGAAAGTGCTGACACCATCAATAAGTACGTGGAGGAGAAGACCAACGGGAAGATTGACAAGCTGGTGGAAAACATGGATCCAAACACAGTCATGTATCTCATCAGCTACATCTACTACAAAGGTAAGAAGGTCCTGTGGGATGAGATCTAGTAAGTCTGTAATAATCTAATGTAATAATGTAAGATCTGTTTACATATTTAGGGCCCGAGCGCCAACAGCGGCGAAGGCCCTATTGAAACTGAAGGAATTATTGGCCCAATCCCAAAGTCCGGACTCCTGGACTCACGGACTTTGGTGCGTGTTCTCGCGAAATTCGTAAGGGCTTAGGGTTGTCCCAGTGTCGAATTTCAAAGGGTGTGAGGGTTTGAGTACACACTTACCAAGCCCTTTCCGTGAGTCTGCATCGATGCAGACTTCACCAAAGGGAATTACCCACAGTTCAAAGCGTTGTGACGTTTACCGCGGAGACCGTATGGAAATCCGGAAATTACAAAGGTAAACAACAGCACGACACGCGGCCACGGAACAGACCAACCTGGTGTCCAGCTTGTAAAACAAGAGCTTGAAATAATTTGGAATCACGCAGCCGTCTCCTGTGCCTTGGCCGCGTGGAAAGCAACAAACTTAAAATGAAAATTCCCAAACCGACAAGTGTCAGCAACATCTTTTTTATTAAACGTCGCCAAGGTAACGTGATCTCGTGTGAAGTGCTGTCCCAATCCCATTTTACCTATTTGAGCCCATGTGGCCTCACTCACTTAGCACCTGTGATCAATTAAGTCTGTGAGTCTTTAGTCCTTAGTCCTCAGGGCTCACTTTGGGATTGGGCCATAGTTTCTAATCTTTCTTTCTTTCTTTCTTTCTTTCTATTCTTTCTTTTTCCCATCAAATGAATTGGCTTTTTGAGGGGCTTAACATATTCAAAAACTCACAAAATTTGGCGGTCGCATCAAGTCTGGTGAAAATTTACGTATTTTAAAGGTTTCGGAAATAGGCGCACAAAAATGGCAAAAAATGGCTCGCTAGCGCCCCCTAGAAAGTTAAGAAAATTGAGCCCCTGCAGTGCGTTTAAAGTAGACTCACGAAACTTGGTACACAAATGTAACATTTCAAGATGTACAAAAAACTTCATTAGAGCATACCCTTAACCCAACAGGAAGTGGGTGTAACTCGAGTGTACGTTGTCCAACTGGCTCGAAACCTTTCAGGATTCATAAGAGTCCAACCCTGAGGACAAATAAAGGCCGATATTTACTTAAAGTCATAGCGCCCCCTGGTGGCAACAGGAAGTAGGCCTAAAAGTCAAGGTGTTATACTTTAACGAACTCCTCCTAGAGATTTCATCCGATGGACTTCAAACTTGGTCTGTACCATCCCAACACCTTAACGATGAAAAGTTATTAACAGAAAAACTTTTCGTCAGACGGTGTGGGCGTGGCGTGGCGGCCATTTTGAGTGTTTAGCGATGAACAAAGAAGTTGTTGTAACTTGAGTGTACATTGTCGTATCTGCCCGAAATTTCTCACGATGGAGTCACACAAGGGTCCAGGCCTGAGGACACCTACAGGCCAAAATTTACTTTTGGTCATAGCGCCCCCTGGTGGCAACATGAAATGCGCCTTATATGACAAACATCATCCGATTTGCATGAAACTCAGAATGTGTGGTCTACATGTGATAGTGAGCCGCCCCCTATAATATGGCCACGCCCACTTACTCAGGCCACTCCCCCTTTCATAACATTTGAACCATTTAAGGTTGACCTTTGTGTGAGGTATCAATGAACTCAGCAGAGAGTTCCTTCTTCATTGGTGATGGTTTGGCCCGCCCCCTATGCTTCAGCCATGCCCACTTTTATAACTAATGACCCGTTTGATGTAGACCCTTGTGTGAGGTATCATTGAACTCAGCAGAGACTTCCTTATTCATTGGTGATGGTTTGGCCCGCCCCCTATGCTTTAGCCACGCCCCCTTTCACAGCTGATGAATCGTATGATGTAGAGTCTTGTGTGGGGTATCATGGTATCATTGAACTCAGCAGGGAGTTCCCTTTTCATTGGTGACGATTTGCGGTGTCTGAGTGCCGAGCGAATGAACGATGGCAAGGAGCGGCATCCGCCAGTAACCCCGACGCGCGTAGAGGCGCGAGGGCCCGTCCATCGCTGCTCGCAGCTTTAATTTCAGGTTAAATTCACTATCAAACCACTAGTTGTGTTTTATTTCTGCTCATTGTCTAACAGGAAAGTGGGTGACTCCGTTTAACCCTGAGCTCACAGAGGAGGACTACTTCAACGTGGACGAGAACACCAAGGTTCAGAGTTTCACTCTTAATTCAGAAAAAATTATTTGAGTCCCAGTAATTAACAGGGCCAAAGCCAGACATCGTAAACATTCGAGGTTATGCCCAAATCTAGAGCAGGGGGTCCGCTGGAGAATAATAATACAATTTGGGAAAAACTGATGGTTGTAACACCCTAATTTATTTTCTTAAATTGTTATCGTCCAGGTTCAAGTCGACATGATGAATCTGGAGGATAGTTTCAACACCTATTACGATCTCATGCTGAACGTGATGGTCCTTCAGCTCCCCTTCAACAACTCCTATTCCATGCTGCTGTTGTTGCCTGACGACGACATGGCAACGCTGGAGAACGCCCTTGGCCCAAACCGCGTCACCAAATGGTTGCAGTGGATGACACCCAGGTTGGGAAAATCTTAATTTATGCTTCAATTATGTGAAAGGTTTGACACTGAATAGTCTTGTCTGACTGAGTCTGTCAATGATTAAAAACAGCATATAATTGTTTAAGGCTAAGGAATGTTTGTCTTTCCCCCCCCAATGTTTTAGGAGATATAATGTATATATTCCAAAATTCTCCATCAAGACTTTCTACAACCTGAACGATGAGCTGTCAGAAATGGGAATGACAGACATGTTTGGTGATCGTGCAAATTTCAGAGGCATTTCAGAGGAGCAAGGACTGGCAGTCTCAGAAGTAAGTAAACAGAGCATATGTTTTATGTTATTTCACACATATTCCATTCGTCTGTCGTCTCACTTACTCTGCGTTGCACCGCAGGTTGTGCACAAAGCTACGCTGGATGTGGACGAGACCGGAGCCACCGCTGCTGCCGCCACAGGCATCGGCATCGGAGCGACTGCCATCCGGTTCCCTGACCCTGTCCCTGTGTTGAAGTTCAATCATCCATTCATGGTCATCATCATTGAACGTAACACGGAGAAAATCCTCTTCTTGGGCAAGATGAACAACCCAACCATCTGATGTATCATCACTTTGTGTTTGCTCGAGCACAGCTGTTGCATCTCATATAAAGGAGTCAGGAAAACTTTTGTTTTGTTTCTACTGCTTGATTGATTGTGTAAACAGTTTTTATATAATGATCTTTGAAGGTAAAATTATGTACAGATAAAATATGATCAACTTAAACCATAAGCATTTGGTATTCATTTGTAACAGATCAGATTTCAAAAATACAATAGAGCTCAACAGTGACCGCCCACTTTTTGAACCTCTCCTGGTTCTGGCAGCGGTGGCAGAAGTAATTAAAATCCTTTACTTCAATAAAAGTACTACTTCCATACTGTAAAAGGACAAGTCCCGCATTGAAAATGTTACTTTAGTAAAAGTCTGTAAGTATCATCAGGAAAATGTACTTAAAGTATAAAAGTAAAAGTACTTGATGCGGAAAAGTCTTCTCATTTTGGAAACTGGAAACAGTTGACACACAAGCAAAGAACCAGGCTGTAATGTGTACAGGCAGTGCCGCTGCTAGCCATTTTGGTGCCCTAAGCATAATTCCTTTATGATGCCCCCACCACCACCCCCACCCTGAGGAAAAAACTTTTGTTTGTAAACACAGTACACAGAACTGCCAAAACATACATGGACACAAATATTGGGATGTGCAAAATCTTTGTAGAAATAAAGTAATCATCCAATACAAACTTAAAAGCAGAAGTATACAAGTTAGCAAACTCCTTTAATTAAGCAAAGATTTAGAAGCAGAAAAGTCACACAATTTTACTTTACTTTGTAAACACACTATGTAGAAGAGCTAAAACACACACATTCAAGTATAGAGAATTGCATAATATTATCAAAATAAATCAAAGATTTTCCAAAATCAATCAAATCAAATCAAATTGGTACTGTTGTGGAGTCTACAGACCTGCTGGCCGGCTGGGGTTGATGTGTGCCAGAACTGCTTGTAGATGGTTGCTTGTCATCTGTATCTTCCTCTTGGCCACGTGCTCCTCGTTGTACGTATCTCAGCATTGACCTTGCATTCATTTAGAAATATGAAGAAAAACTATCAGTATAGAAAGAGACCAAATATTCAAATAAAGAATCTTATTACAAAAAAAATTATACACATTTAAAACTAAAAGCATGCAGCCAAGGAGCTCTCCCCCTTTATTGTTTATTTATCAACTATTTGATAAATGTAATCTAATATACAAGCATTATAGAATGAGTTGCAATATTGCACACAATTCAACAATGTTTGCTTTATATCATTCATAATGACATTTATATTTATATCTTACCTACAGGAATAAAAGCAAAATCATACACCTTACACAAGACTACATTTCTGTATCTTAAACATTATTTTACCATTTAATTGAATACAACTTAAATATGGTTATGAGAGCATTCTGTCTACTACAAAATGTTTTTCTATTTCACCAGCAGATGTCGTCCATATCTTTGCATCCTGACAGAAATGTGTAGGATTCTCGTAGGGTACAGATTTGCTCATTGGCAAATTATCAAAGATGTTTTATCAATATTAATAAAGTTATGAATATGGTTATTAATAACTTTATCAAATCAACAAACAATCAAAACGGGGCACCACCCTGCAAGTCAGGCACCAATAATCAAACTGTGGAACAGTCTCATTTCTGTGGTAATCCTTTAAAAAGGAAATAAAGGAAGGGGTGAATCCAAGCAACGGACCTGATTGACCAGCAATTATTACAACAAGTACACAAATAATCACAAGCAACTGATAATTAAGTATAATAAGATTTATTAACGTCACAATTATCAGTAGCTAATCAATATCCATCCATCCATCTTCGTCCGCTTATCCGGTGTCGGGTCGCGGGGGGAGCAGCTCCAGCAGGGGACCCCAAACTTCCCTTTCCCGAGCAACATTAACCAGCTCCAGCTGGGGGATCCCGAGGCGTTCCCAGGCCAGGTTGGAGATATAATCCCTCCACCTAGTCCTGGGTCTTCCCCGAGGCCTCCTCCCAGCTGGACGTGCCTGGAACACCTCCCTAGGGAGGCGCCCAGGGGGCATCCTTACCAGATACCCGAACCACCTCAACTGGCTCCTTTCGACGCAAAGGAGTAGCGGCTCTACTCCGAGCTCCTCAAGGATGACTGAGCTTCTCACCCTATCTCTAAGGGAGACGCCAGCCACCCTCCTGAGGAAACCCATTTCGGCCGCTTGTACCCTGGATCTCGTTCTTTCGGTCATGACCCAGCCTTCATGACCATAGGTGAAGGTAGGAACGAAAACTGACCGGTAGATCGAGAGCTTTGCCTTCTGGCTCAGCTCTCTTTTCGTCACTGGCGGTGCGATAGATTGAATGTAATACCGCACCCGCTGCGCCCGATTCTCCGACCAATCTCCCCCGCTCCATTGTCCCTCACTCGTGAACAAAACCCCAACGTACTTGAACTCCTTCACTTGGGGTAAGGACTCATTCCCTACCTGGAGAAGGCATTCCATCAGTTTCCTGCTGAGAACCATGGCCTCCGATTTAGAGGTGCTGATCCTCATCCCAACCGCTTCACATTCGGCTGCGAACCGACCCAGTGAGTGCTGAAGGTCACAGGCCGATGATGCCATCAGGACCACATCATCTGCAAAGAGCAGCGATGAGATCCCCAGCCCACCGAACTGCAACCCCTCCCCACCCCGACTACGCCTCGATATCCTGTCCATAAATATTACAAACAGGATTGGTGACAAAGCGCAGCCCTGGCGGAGGCCAACCCTCACCTGAAACGAGTCCGACTTACTGATGAGAACCCGGACACAGCTCTCGCTTTGGTCGTACAGAGATTGGATGGCCCTGAGTAGAGACCCCCTCACCCCATACTCCCGCAGCACCTCCCACAGTATCTCCCGGGGGACCCGCTCATACGCCTTCTCCAAATCCACAAAACACATGTAGACCTGTTGGGCATACTCCCAGGCTCCCTCCAGGATCCCTGCGAGAGTAAAGATCTGGTCCGTTGTTCCACGACCAGGAAAGAATCCGCATTGTTCCTCCTCAACCCGAAGTTCGACTATCGGCCGAACCCTCCTTTCCAGCACCTTGGAGTAGACTTTACCAGGGAGGTTGAGAAGTGTGATACCCCTGTAATTGGCACACACCCTCTGGTCCCCCTTTTTAAAAACGGGAACCACCACCCCAGTCTGCCACTCCTTTGGCACTGTTCCAGACTTCCACGCAATATTGAAGAGTCGTGTCAACCAGGACAGCCCCTCCACACCCAGAGCCTTGAGCATTTCTGGACGGATCTCATCAATCCCCGGGGCTTTGCCACTGTGGAGTTGTTTGACTACATCAGTGACTTCCGCTTGGGAAATCGACGACAATCTCCCGTCATCCTCAAGCTCTGCCTCTAACATAGAGAGCGTATTAGTCGGATTCAGGAGTTCCTCAAAGTGCTCCTTCCACCGCCCTATTACCTCCTCAGTTGAGGTCAACAGTGTCCCATCCTTACTGTACACAGCTTGGATGGTTCCCCGCTTCCCCCTCCTGAGGTGGCGAACAGTTTTCCAGAAGCACTTTTGTGCCGACCGAAAGTCCTTCTCCATGTCTTCTCCAAACTTCTCCCACACCCGCTGCTTTGCCTCTTTCACGGCAGAGGCTGCAGCCCTTCGGGCCCTTCGGTACCCTACAACTGCCTCCGGAGTCCTCCGAGATAACATATCCCGGAAAGACTCCTTCTTCAGTCGGACGCCTTCCCTGACCACCGGTGTCCACCACGGTGTTCGTGGGTTACCGCCCCTTGAGGCACCTAAGACCCTAAGACCACAGCTCCTCGCCGCAGCTTCAGCAATGGAAACTTTGAACATTGTCCACTCGGGTTCAATGCCCCCAGCCTCCACAGGGATGCGAAAAGCTCCGCCCGGATGTGTGAGTTGAAAGTCTGTCGGACAGGGGCCTCCTCCAGACGTTCCCAATTTACCCGCACTACACGTTTGGGCTTACCAGGTCTGTCCAGAGTCTTCCCCCACCCCCTGACCCAACTCACCACCAGACGGTGATCAGTTGACAGCTCTGCCCCTCTCTTCACCCGAGTGTCCAAAACCTACGGCATCAGATCAGATGAAACGATTACAAAATCGATCATTGACCTTCGGCCTAGGGTGCTCTGGTACCAGGTACACTTATGAGCATCCCTATGTTCGAACATGGTGTTTGTTATAGACAATCCATGACTAGCACAGAAGTCCAACAACAAACAACCACTCTGGTTTAGATCAGGGAGACCGTTCCTCCCAATCATGCCTCTCCAGGTGTCTCCATCATTGCCCACGTGTGCGTTGAAGTCCCCCAGCAGAACAATGGAGTCCCCCACTGGCGCCCCATGCAGGACTCCACTCAACGTCTCCAAGAAGGCCTTGAGTGGAGAGTAAAAAAAATATACTTTTATAAAACAACATCACCAGCTTAGCTCTGTAATGAATGCCGCTGAAAGCAGCCACAGCTCTGTGCTAACAGGTACTTTTTTTAGTACCTGCTCAGTCGAGGTTCCAAGCGAGCTGAGGCGAGCCGAGAAGGTGACGTGAAACCCTGCAGGCTGCTGATTGGTCGGAAAGAAGCGTCACTGATCACTGCATTGCTAGCGAGAGACGACATTTTTAAATAGTTTAGCCAGCGGTGTTTTTTTGCTGCCGGAGGCTCCACGCAGAGCTTTCTCCGTAGCATACAAGTGGCCTGATGGTTATACTGGTGGCGCTGGTGTGTGCATGTGTGATGTGTGTTTGTGTGTCGAGTCGCCGTATGTGTGTGTGTGGGGAGGTAGTGAGCGAGGGAGAAGTGAGAGAGTGACGGCGATTATTTCCGCAGCGAGTAGCGACTCTAGAGTCATATATATGTGACCACGGTGGGAAATCTGGAACAGTAAACGTTAACTATCTCTTTGATATCATGTTGTTTACAGAGATGGAGAACCAGGAAATGCGTCGGGGATATGTCAATGGGAAAGCAAGCTACTAAGCCACGCCCACGGCAGTCGCTATGACGACCAGCCACGCTGAGGCGATACTAAAATCTGCAATGGAAAACGGACGCACAGCGAGTCAAGGCGAGTAGAGTCGAGTAGAGTCGAGGCTAGTCGAGCAGGTACCATGTATTGGAAAAACGCCATTAGAAAACTGTACAGAGGTGCCTCTGTCTCCATTCCACCAGACAATGTTGGATGAGCAAGACCAAAGAAAGGTCACTGTAGTCATGTCACTATGCACAGTAGTTGAGCTCTAGGAGACTGTGAATGAATCATGGAATGCACATTTTACCTTTGTGGCAAAGCCTGATTTAAACAAATTGTTGAAATAAATTATTTTGTGTTTCTTTTTTACATAACATTGGTCATTGCTAATGACATACAAAGTAATTAATCTAGCATACTTTAATTAAATAAATCAATTCAAGCTAAAATTCAAGAGTCTACAATTAGGCTATACTGACCCAGGTAAAAAAGTAGTATACTTTAGTGTATTAGAAATATGAATGAAGTACATGAAGTATAAAACAAGTATGCTTCTACTTGTTGTGCTTTATTTAAAGAGTATTTAATATGTACTTTTTAAAAGTATACTTCAAAATAGATGTAATTAAGTTCAACTAATTTACCAGTAATGAAATTATTTTTTAAATGTACTTTTTGAAAGTGTACTTTTTTGTTAAATTTTATTTTAAATTGTATAGAAGTTTATTTTTTTTAAGTGTATTCAATTTGACATACTTAAGGTGGCAATTCAGTGTACTCTCAGGAACTCTTTTTTTTACCATGTCATTTTCCTAAATCTCTCTCCACTCCTGCACACTAAAGAAGCCCTCCATAAATCATTAAGTTTTCATATAAATGAAGCAGCGTTTTTAAGGTCGGACTCAAACTGGATTTTTATCCCACCTTTATGTCTTTTTTGTGTGCTTTATTTTGTGTGGTCTTTTAATTATTGAGTCAATGTGCTTGGTTCACCTCACTGATTCTAAATGTTTTCTTTCATAGGATCCTATTTGAACAGCATACACAATCAAATGTTTTATAGTGGTAAGTGCTGTCATATTTGTTTTTTCTTTGTATATTTCCTAAAAAAATTGAAAGTTACAGATGGAAACATTTATTTGTTTCTCAATTGTTTACAAATGAAAATGGACCTACTCTCACAGATTTCGCCAATTTAAACTTTAACAGTATCAGAAACTTCTTCTTTTTTTGAAAAACATTAAGATTTTAGAATTGTGGAAAGGTTATGTAATGTTATAGGTTATATTTTACATACCACAATTTATTGGCAAGAACGGCAAGGCCCTACGTCTACTTATTTTTCATCTTTCTCCTACTATATTCATCTTTTTGTCTCAGTTTTAACCTTTCCTCTATTCATTTTCTTACGTTTCTTCATATTTGTATATTTCTTTGTCTTTACTGTCAATCTCTTTCCTACGTGTTTGGAGTTGACAGCAAGGCTAGTACCTTTTGTAGTAACCATGTTGTAATATTCTTAGAGAAATATGTACCCATATGACAGTGTACACCAGTTGACTTCAAAGTGTAGTGTGTTAAAAAAAACAATGCAATCCACATGTTTATTTATGTTTATTACAGTTAATAATAATTAAATAATCTAAGTACTACTAAGTGTGGTAAAGCCACATATTTTTGCAATCTGCACTTTAGTTTGTGTGATTTGTTTCTGACTTTCATATAAATGTTTACACCAGGCTTGGTCAGTGCTCAATATACTACTGTCATTGAAGTAGTTAAATAAAAGATGTCATTCATATAAATTCATGCATCACCTAATTTCATCATCACATCCAGACCTGGCCTCCAGGAAATAATCTTAATCTATCTAATCTTGTGTTGTTCATACTATACAAGGATGTATTACTTGTCTTTGTTGAATAATACAGAAGACAAAGAGCTTAAAAAATTATCCATCCATCCATCCATCCATCTTCGTCCGCTTATCCGGTGTCGGGTCGCGGGGGGAGCAGCTCCAGCAGGGGACCCCAAACTTCCCTTTCCCGAGCAACATTAACCAGCTCCGACTGGGGGATCCCGAGGCGTTCCCAGGCCAGGTTGGAGATATAATCCCTCCACCTAGTCCTGGGTCTTCCCCGAGGCCTCCTCCCAGCTGGACGGGCCTGGAACACCTCCCTAGGGAGGCGCCCAGGGGGCATCCTTACCAGATGCCCGAACCACCTCAACTGGCTCCTTTCGACGCAAAGGAGCAGCGGCTCTACTCCGAGCTCCTCACGGATGACTGAGCTTCTCACCCTATCTCTAAGGGAGACGCCAGCCACCCTCCTGAGGAAACCCATTTCGGCCGCTTGTACCCTGGATAAAAAATTATTGCATATTAAAATGCAATCACAATATTTGTGGAAAAAAATCACAATTAGATTATTTTCTAAAATTGTTAGCCCTACTTACTACTCCCTTATGATTTAATACTTGTGTATTTGTTTCTCGATTGGTCTTATTGACTGCCTTTTTCTTTTCTTTCTTTAATAGGGCATGGATGAAGACGCCATCAACGAGGCCACTGAAGAAACCAGTGTTGGGATTTATGTTCTTAAAGAACATGCTTCAAGTGATGAACCAGGAGACATTGGTATTGTCCTTGAAGGCATCAAGATGTTGCAAGATCTTTATAATGTAGCATTACCTGTTGCTACGCTGTTTGGACTAATGTTTGCCCTGAACTTCAGCTACCCTGCTCACCTTCGATCCAAAAGATTTGCATGGAACTTGATGGAGGGAAACTTACCAACAAAGCACTTGCTCTAAAAAACAGGCTCTTCAAGTGAAAGGGCCAGAGAGACTGCGTCGTCAAAATTTAGAAAATATATTTAGTACACTTTATTAAAGTATATTTTTATATCGCATTTAACTTTACATATCTATCAAGATAACATTATGTGTATTTGTATGTGATATAGGCCTAATACTTTTCCCTTGGTAATGTAGCATATGAATTTCCATGAACACAATTCTAAAATGCACGAGACATAAAGGCTTCTGCTATCGGTTGATAACCCAAACTTGCCGAGAACCTAGACACCCGTTTGGTTACATGACTCATGCATTAGTCTTGTTCAGTGTTCTGACTGTGTTCAGTAGTCTGGTGCACAGTCTCCTGGTGACAGCCTACCTATCACGTAACAAACATTTAACTTAACATAACTAATAAGATAACATGACGTGCATTTGTATGTGATATCCATCAATAATGTAATCTATTAATTTGTATGTACACAATCATCTAAGATGCACGAGAAATAAAGGCTTCTGCTATCGGTTGATAACCCAAACTTGCCGAGAACCTAGACACCCGTTTGGTTACATGACTCATGCATTAGTCTTGTTCAGTGTTCTGACTGTGTTCAGTAGTCTGGTGCACAGTCTCCTGGTGACAGCCTACCTATCACGTAACAAACATTTAACTTAACATAACTAATAAGATAACATGACGTGCATTTGTATGTGATATCCATCAATAATGTAATCTATTAATTTGTATGTACACAATCATCTAAGATGCACGAGAAATAAAGGCTTCTGCTATCGGTTGATAAGTCAAACTTGCCGAGAACCTAGACACCAGTTTGAATATAGACTCGTGCAGTAGCCTCGGTTACGGTCCTTATGGTCTCGTTCAGTAGCCTGGTGCGCGGTCTCCTTGTGACAGCCTAGCCTAGCTACCACGTAGCAACATTCACTTCTCTAACATTTAACTTAACATAACTACCAAAATAACATTCGTGTATTTGTATGTGATGTACTGTACTTCCCATCGATAATGTGTGAATTGCCGTGAACTCAATCCTCTAAGATGCACCAGAAACAAGGCTTGGTTAATAACTCAAACTTGCCGAGAACCAAGACACCGCTTGATTACATTAGAGTCGAGCGGACCGGCAGGTTGCACGGTTACATTCGGTCTCGTTCGGCATAGGGTTTAGGTAGCATATTTCCTGGTTGATTCTACCACCACCACTCCAGTCCAGTGGAGGCGCTAATGAGCTAGATTACAACACACACAGTAGCAGAAAAATACCAGCTACACAACGGCCAACCATATATATATATATATATATATATATATATATATAATAATGCCAACGGCACGAATGAAGTAAAAGAAAAAAACAGGAGTGAGTCGGTTCATTGACGTATGGCACTCGATTCTCCCGACTCAGTGACGAGTCGGGTTAATTAACCGGCTCTTCGGTCAGTTCGTCAACACTAATTTGTATAGCTCACAGCATTTTCATTTACATGTGAAAGCCTCCCCTAGAATTAGAGGGAGGGGGGGGGTCATGGGGGGACAACTGCCAAGCAAGGCCCACGTCAATTTCCGACAATTTTCGGTAGTTTTCGGTGTTGCCTGTAAATTGCCGTGTGCAGTCGTGAACCTGAAGTTCCACTACAATCTACAGTGCCGCATACTGACGAAAATCTAACTTTTCATGCAGTGAGTCCTGAAATCACTATCACCAAACCCACCAGACTCCATGTAAATAATCAGTACTTTTATCATCGTAAAACACACTTCATTCAAAGGGGACAGAAACAATATAAAACTATGGAAAGCCGTCTTGGTTCATCTTTCCACTGTTCCAACAATCACTGCTCTGGTTTGGTTGAAATAAACCCTTAATTCACTCATTTACATGTGGAGATATGCTGGCTCTATACACGCTAAAAGTAGTGATTATTTTCATGGGGTCTGGTAGGTTTGGTGTGGAGATGGCCCGATACCATTTTTTGCTTCCCGATACCGATTCTGATACCTGAACTTGTGTATCGGCCGATACCGAGTACCGATCCGATACCAGTGTGTCATATATTTCATTATGTTTACTAACTGTATACTACCATCCCTTTATGGATGTGATATTATTTCTATCTTTGTTGTCGGTTTGGCTCAGGTTAAACTCTTTGTGAAATATGAACACAAACAATGAATGCCCCAGAACTTTCTTTTATTCTCCAGTTTGACAGTCAGTTATAACGGAAAAAGAATATGAATAAACTACTTTAACGCAGATTTTCTTTAGGGCTTTATTACGTGGTATTGGATCGGTGCATAAACTCCAGTACTTCCCAATACCGATACTAGTGTTTTAGGCAGTATCGGAACCGATACCGATACTGGTATCGGTAACATCTCTAGTTTGGTGATGGTGATTTCGGGCTGTTTCATGTTAATGAAAAAAAATCTTACTCTTTAACAAAAGGGTCTATCTCCGTAGGGATCGTTTCCAAAATGTTACACGTAACTTACAAAGTCACTTAGACACAACAGGGGAAAATTGGGTGCAGGTATAAAAATACCAAAGTTACTCTTTAAAGTGAATGCTACTGTACAATACTGCAGTACAGTAATACAGTAATCTTCACTCATATGTTTGTGCACATGCTGCTGAAGCCAACAGTGTCAGCTTGGCTCTTGCGTTTATCTATGGGCTAAAATATGTGCCACCAGAAACTGAATTTGAATAATTTATATTTGAATTTGAATTGCTATACAGCGAGGATCAAATTTGATTGGACTCAGTTCCAAACAAATAAATTCAATTTCAAATTATACTATTCAGATTCAGTTTTTCAATGCAATGATTCAAATTAAACAATACAATTTCAAATTATGTGATTCAAATTCAGTTTTTCAATGCAACTATTCAAGTTTAGCAATTCAAATTCAAATATAAATGATTCATATTCAGCTTCTGGTGGCACATATTTCAGCCCATATTTATCAGCTGCAGCCTCAGTTGGACTCAACGGTTGGACAGTAATCATTACATAGAACAAATTAAGGGGTCGACCAAATAAGAGTTTGAGACAGAGAATAAACAAAGCCAAAGTACAGTTTCTCTGATTTATCTCATAAAAAGGAACATCTCTCTTTGTCCAGTCAGTGCTTCTCTGTCTGCACTTCAACCAGGAGAAGGTAAGCTGTTAGAAAGATCGATTGTTTTTATGAGTTTTATGTATAAGTTTAAATACTCTGCTAACAGTTAAATACAGTTCAAATGAAAAAAAAACTATGTTTAACACATTGGGTTTGAGATGTAAATGTGCGCACTGAAACTGTAAATTCATTTTTGGAGGTTCAAAGCCCCTGTAAGCTTGACATTTTTCTCAGTAGCCTGAGATAGATTATGACTTTCACACATTTAAAAAAAAAAGATCAGTTAGTATTATTTATTTTGAGTTTAATACAAAAACATCAGCTAATTTGCTTCAATCACCAAACCAATCAGACTCCATGTAAATAATCAGGACTTTTAGCGTGTATAGAGCCAGCATATCTCCACCAGACTCCATGTAAATAATCAGGACTTTTAGCGTGTATAGAGCCAGCATATCTCCACATGTAAATGGGTGAATTAAGGGTTTATTTCAACCAAACCAGAGTGGTGATTGTTGGAACAGTGGAAAGATGAACGAAGACAGCTTTTGGTAGTTTTATTTAGTTTTAGTGTGTTTTACGATGATAAAAGTCCTGATTATTTATATGGAGTCTGGTGTAGTTTGGTGATGGTGATTTGGGGGCTGTTTCATGTTAAACTAAAAGGACCTTACTCTTTAATTAAAAGGTCTATCTCTGTAGGGATCCATCCCATAATGTTGTCACACACTTAGAATAATAATCTGAGTCTGTCAGCGGCAACAACAGAACTGATGCTGAACATTAGTCCTGTAAGGTTACCTTACAGCCCGGTTCACAGCTTCATGTTACAGCGTTGTCGCTCAATACTGGACCAGTTTCAAAGATTTTTGTTCACATCAGTCTCTTGCAAATGCATGGGGGGGAAGACCCTTTAAGACCCACTTTTATTTTTGGGCTTTTAATTAGTTTATTTTCTGTATACATAAGTTTCTGTCTTTTGAAGCACGTTTGTGCAACATTTTTGTTGCACAAACGTGTGTGTTTTCCTACATAAATGAAATAAAAACTTAAACTTTTAGTCAATCAAATGAAAAAGAACATATTTAGTTGTGTTGTCTTCCCGTCGACTGCAACTTTGTGCTTTTCTGGGTCGAAATTTCAAGATTTTGTCGTTCTTTTTCAGTACTTTTCTTGACGTTTTTGTCGATTTTATTCCAATGTTTTTGTCACTTTTTTGGCAAGTTTATTGTCACCTTTGGAGATGTTTTTGATATTTTTTTGGTTACTTTTTCCAACGTAAAATTTATTTTTAGTACATTTTTTTCTTGCATTTTTGTAGCTTTTTCCATCATTTGTCACTTTTCAATGTTTTTTTTGTCATAGTTCTGATATAGAAAGTTTTTGTCACATTTGACAACAGGAGGTTTCAAATTTATTTCATTTGGAGTTTAACACTCAATCATCTAATTTGCCTTCTTTGTGGGTGTGATTTCAAATTGACATGTAACTAAACCCTGATTTGATTTGTGCATGGCCTTCAGAACAAATGACAGTTTTGAGTAACAGTAAACATTGTGTAACACGAACAAACAATGAAGCTGAACTTTTGAACTTTTGTCTTAGTATATGATGATGATGCGTGCAGCCGTGGGTCTTTGGGTCCTATCAGCGGTGATCTGCGTGGGCAGAGGCCATCACCATTTGGGTCACGATGACGACAAGACCATTCAAGACACCGTAGTGGACGGCAGCGCCAACAGCGTCTCCCTGGTGACCGAAGCAAACCAAGAGTTTTCCTTCCGACTCTACAGGAAGTTAGCAGCTGATGCTGACTCACAGGGAAAGAATATCTTCTTCTCCCCGGCTAGTGTGTCGACTGCCTTGGCTGCGTTGTCCGTGGGAGCACGGGGGGAGACTCACCGTCAGCTTTTCAGTGGTCTGGGCTTCAACAGCTCCCTCCTGACTCAGACAGATGTGGACCAGGCCTTCCAGAGGTTCCTCCAGAGGGCCAACAACACATCTCAGGACACCACTGAAGGGACCGCCGTGTTCGTGGACAACCGCTTCAAGCCGAAGCCGGAGTTCCTGCAGACCCTGAAGCAGTCGTACCTCACAGATGGGTTCAATGTGGACTTCACCAACGTCACAGAAAGTGCTGATACCATCAATAAGTACGTGGAGGAGAAGACCAACGGGAAGATTGACAAGCTGGTGGAAGACCTGGATCCAAACACAGTCATGTATCTCATCAGCTACATCTACTACAAAGGTAAGAAGGTCCTGTGGGATGAGAGCTAGTCAGTCCGTAATAATCTAATGTAATAATGTAAGATATGTTTACATATTTTGAGGTTAAATTGAATGTATCAAACCACAAGTTGTGTATTATTTCTGCTCATTATCTAACAGGAAAGTGGGAGACTCCATTTGACCCTGAGCTCACCAAGCAGGACGACTTTAACGTGGATGAGAACACCAAGGTTCAGAGTTTCTCTCTTAATACAGAAAAAAATATTTGAGTCACAGTAATTAGGAGCTAGACATCGTAAACATTCGGGGTTTTGCCCAAAAGTACAACGGGGGTCCATTAGGAATTCTTTATTTACGAAAGATATTTCAAGTATTTTTCATGCCGTTAACACAATTTGGGAAAACCTGATAGTAGATAAAACCCTAATTTGTTCTGCTTTTATCAACCCTTTTGCATCGTACTACACATTGTACACAATTTATACAACACACTTTATACTATGCACACTTTATACTACACACTTTATACTACACATTGTACATAATTTATACTACACACTGTACACACGTTATACTACACACTGTACACACTTTATACTACACGCTTTACTTTATACTAGACATACTTGAGAGAAAAAGGACAGGAAGGGTTATGAGCCCCAGTCCAATTAAGCATCATCGTTCATTCTGTGTGTCTTCATGTTTAAATTGTCATCGTCCAGGTTTCAGTCGACATGATGAATATGGATGATGATTTCTACACATATCACGACCGCGAGCTGAACACGACGGTCCTTCAGCTCCCCTTTAAAAGCTCCTACTCCATGCTGCTGATGTTGCCTGACGTCATGGCAACACTGGAGAACGGCATCTCCCCGAACCACGTCACCAAATGGTTGAAGGCTATGATGAGACCCAGGTTGGGAGAATCTTAATGTATGCTTCTAATATGTGGAAGGTTTGATACTGAATAAGGTACCCAGCTTTGTCCTGTCCGATAGAGACTGTCCTTCCTCGTACAATGCCCCCATAAGTGGTTTGTTCCAGCATCATTCTGACCTATATTTAGGTTTGTAGTGGCGGCGCCCTCTAGTGGCCGTAGTAGTTCTGACAGGAGCATTGCAGGAAGTAAGATGAGGAAGTATAAGAGCGCCAAATGTCCTGGTAATGATGCAGATTGGGGGGGATGTGTCGAACAAACGCAGGACTTTCACCCTGGAGACCGGGGTTCATGTCCCGTTTTTAAAGAAAAGGAAACAGAGTTTAATTTGATAGTTTTTGTCTGTAGATGTTCATTGGTCTGTAATTGTGTGGTCATTATTGTGCATCTGCTTTAATCTTTTCCTCTTTGTTTATGTGTCCTTGATTATCAAGAAAGGTGCCGATAAATAAAATGTATTATAATATTATTAACTTATTATCAACTTAATTAAGTCTTATCACCCAGGAGGAAAGGATCTCTACAGAGATAGACATTGTTGTTTAACATGAAACATCCCTGAAATCACCATCACCAAACCCACCAGACTCCATGTAAATAATCAGGACTTTTAGCGTGTATACAGCCAGCGTATCTCCACATGTAAATGGGTGAATTAAGGGTTTATTTCAACCAAACCAGAGTGGTGATTGTTGGAACAGTAGAAATATGAACCAAGACAGTGTTTTGATAGTTTTATTTAGTTTCTGTCCAATTTGAGTGTGTTTTACAATGATAAAATTAATGATTATTTACATGGAGTTTGGTGGGTTTGGTGATGGTGGTTTCATGTTAAACTAAAAGGATCTTACTCTTTAACAAAAAGGTCTATCTCTGTAGGGATCCTTTCCATAATATTGTCAGACAGACAATACAAATCTGAGTCTGTCAGTGATTTAAACAGCATATCATTGTTTAAGGCCCTTATAGCCAAATGAAACTCCTGCCCTGGTCTGATTCACTGAATATTTGCCCCCTCCCCCATTTTTTAGGAAACATGATGTATATATTCCAAAGTTCTCCATCAAGACTTCCTACAACCTGAATGATGTGCTGTCAGAAATGGGAATGGCAGACATGTTTGGTGATCGGGCAAATTTAACAGGCATTTCAGAGGGGCTAAGACTGGCAGTCTCAGAAGTAAGTAAACAGAGCATATGTTTTATGTTTTTTAGGTTGTTTTAGGTTCCACTTGTCTCACTTACTCTCTGTTGCACTGCAGGTTGTGCACAAAGCTACGCTGGATGTGGACGAGGTCGGAGCCGAAGCTGCGGCTGCCACAGGCATTGGCATCATGCTCATGTCTGGCTTCTGGGGCCCTGTCCCTGTGTTGAAGTTCAATCGTCCATTCATGGTCCTCATCACTGAACGCAACACGGAGAAAATCCTCTTCTTGGGCAAGATCATCAACCCAACCATCTGATGTATCATCACTTTGTATGTGCTCGAGCACAGCTGTTGCATCTCATATAAAGGAGTCAGAAAAACGTTTGTTTGGTTGTTTCTTGCTTTATTGAGAGTGTAAACAGTTTATATATAATAACCTTTGAAGGTAAAATAATGTAGGGATAAAATATGATCAACTTCCATAAGAATTTGGTATTCTTTAAACAAATACAATGGAGCTCAATAGTGACCGCCCACTTTTAGAACCGCTTTGGTCCTGGCAACGGTGGCAGAAGTATTAAAATCCTTTACTTAAGTAAAAGTACTACTTCCACACTGTAAAAGTACAAGTCCTGCAATGAAAATGTTACTTCAGTAAAAGCCTGTATCATCAGAAAAATGTACTTAAAGTATAAAACAGTTGATTTCATACAGATTTCTGTCTTCTACAGGCGCAGAAACTTTGTTTCACAACCTCACAGCTCGGGGTCAGTCTACCTTGGATGATTTAGACATTGTGGCTAATAATCAAAATATTAATAAAGAAAATTATTTTGATTTTTAAAGTAGATGGGACACAAAACTAAAGTGTAAATGCTTAAGAATTACTGTTTTTAACTTTTCAACTCTTTTTGAGGGGATGGTTCACGAGAACAAGTTGTTGCGATCATCAGATGAAAAATTATACAGTTTCAGAAACATTTAAAAGTTAAATATAGTCACTTTAGTAAAATTACTGGTAAAAAAATCTACTCAATAAAAAATTTAAAGTAGCTCATTAAAAATGTACTCAGAGTAAAAGTTACTCAATTACTTTTTAACAGCGATGAAATATATACTTTTTTGTATCTTTCTTTTTATTTCAACTTATGTAATTAAATCTCAAAAACAACTTTTTCAATGTTAGTTTGTTGACAGATACAAAACGTTACAGATCTTTTTTACTCAAACGGATGTGATTTCAAATGTAGCAACGTATCTATGGAATGCTGTTTTATTCAATATTAAATAAATGAATAAATACATAATTAAATGAATAAATACATGAATAAATAAATATGCCTTTGAAATACATCATAAAATAAATAAATGAGGCAATAAATACATAAGTAATTAAATAAATTAAATATTCGTGTAAAAATCAATCAATTATTTAAATATATTAAAAGGTTTTACTTTTACTTATTTCATGGTACTTCTATGTCATAAGTCCACATTTGTTTGTTTCTGTGGACTTTTATTTCCTAATGCCACATTTATGTATTTCCCTCTCTATTTTCTTATCTTAATTCAGATAAGTCCTAGTAATCAACAGGGGCGGAGCCAGACATCGTAAACATTCAGGGTTCAGCCTAAACGTAGAGTGGGGTGTGGTGGAAGTTTTTCTTGAAGCAACAGGGTTAATGATATTCATGGTAAAATCAAAACGAATAACGACTGTTTGAGAATTAAATCAAAGTTTGGTCTTTGAGTATTTATTTATATTTGCAAATGGAGAAACACAGTTTCAAAGGTACATGCAGCACAACTGAAAATGTCTTTCTCCATTTGCAAATGTAAAAAAATTCAAAGACCAGACTTTGGTTTAATTCTCAAACAGTCTTTATTCGTTTAGATTTTATCATGTATATCACTAACCCTGTTGCTTCAAGAAATACTTCCACCACCATCTTGGAACTAGCAGATGGTAATTAACACGTTTCATGAAAATATCAGGAACCCACCGAACCACAGGTCTCTTGTTATGGACTTTCTGTCACCTCTCCATAGGTACACAAATATTAAACACAAAACCACAGAGAACACAGAGATGGTTAAAGTGATGTATTGCAAAACTGTATGTAATTAACAACAGGGGAGTTACAGAGGACTGCAGGCAAAAGCCCAAATCAGATTTTTTTGGGGTGGTCAAGTGACCAGGTCAGACTACTTCGGAAGTAGTGTGAACACTCAAATCAGATTTAGACCATTTCCATATGTGGTCCTGAATCAGACCCAGGTCCAGATTTGATGCAACTTTTACATCAATCTACATCAACATTTGTCACAATTATGCGCTGGTAGGAGTTAGCACTAGACACAGACAGTAACATTACAAACTAGACTAGGCCTACAAAATGGAGAACAGTGATGGAGCAAGTCAATAGAAGGAGAGTGAGGTGTTAGACCTAATTACTGTATGCTCATTAATGTTACGGCTGCCATTACACAAACATTTTGAAATAAAAGCGAAAATGCTTACTTCCTCTATAACCTCCCTAACTTTAGTGCAACAGCGTGCTGCGTCTGATGTCATTGTTATTGTTGGCGTAAAGTCCACACTAACCATGATTTTGTCACAGAAATTTACGTTTTCAGTTTACATGGCCAATCAGTCAAAAGCACTATTCTTGATGCAGTGTTTTATTAATGAAGCTCAGTGCAAATTCTTTCAGGAAGACGACATTACCCCAATCACTACTCATTCTTAAATCAAATCAGCTGTTCAAGAAGTGACGTGTCAGTTAAACCAATTAGACTCGGCCACGAGATTCAAGGGCCAATCACAGCCTTACAACTCTGCTTTAAATCTGTTCTCTTCTTGTGCTGTCAGCTGTCGTTTCAGGCAAAGCGCTCGACCCTCCTCCTCCCCTGCCTCCTCCGGTAGTTGTGTTTCTCCGGCTGACCGCTCCGTTACCTCTTTGGTCCGGTCTCTGGTCTCTTCACCGCCGCCACCAGTGTCTGGGCTCCATCGGGGTGTTATGTTCCTATTCCCTACCCCTTTAAGAAGAATATTTCGATGGAGTCCAATCTCCAAAAGACTTTGTACATTCAATATCATACAGTTGTACAATAAATATCTTTGCATATCTGCAAACGACGTCTCTCCTGATTGAAATATTATTATATTATTATATCTCTCTTGCCAATTGTCTTTGAACACATTAGCTCTGCAATAGCGAAGAGGCTAACGGCTAAAAATAGCTAACGTTGGTAACGCCAATCACCAAACAGCAACAGAAATTAGCTTGTCTACATAAACCAGGAGTAAGAGTTATGGTTAGGGGATAACTACACAACCTTAACCCTTGTGTTGTCTTCCTGTCGACCATGAAACTTGTTGTCCTCTCGCGTATACAGGCCGGGTCATCCTTTTTTTTGAGGATTTTGTTGCTTTTCCTGCACTTTTATTCACTACCACCAGATTCACCACTATCATCAACTTATTACCACTAGTTTTATAAAAAAGAAATTTAATTCATGGTGAACTAACCTCATTTATATGAAAATATATCTAATTTTTGATTAAAAAAAGATGAAATTATGAATTATTTCGACAAATACTTAAAAATGAGTGGATAATAACAGACTGTCAAATTTTAGTCAGGATAAAAAACATTTCATTGTTTGTTCAACAGCTGTAACATTTAATAAAACACCCAAAATTCTATGAAAGTAGGGATCTGACCCTTCATTTTACTTGAGAAGAGCGTTGTATGGAACAACGCATGTTATTTTTGGGCAATTCGCGTGAAAGAAAACCCAAATTTCTGATGTAGAAACTTTGAAAAACGGGTCAAATTTGACCCTAGGACAAAGGAGGGTTACTGACAGCTAACGTCAGTGCAAAATAACAAAAGTGGCATTGAGTGGTGAAACGTCAACTACAACATGGAGTAGCAAATAAAGTTATGGGCAGATTAATTGTTAATTGTGCCGTTATAATAACAAACACATAATGACAGCCTTAACTCGCAAACAGTTATGATTAAGTAGCTGTTAATTAAGGTTATCTAACCTGAGTCTGCTGCCAGCAGGTTGGTCATACTCTGTAGCTCTGCTCATTGAAAACAAAAGCGTGAGTGTTCAAAATCATCATAGATATCCAAAGGGATGGAATCTATCCCGGAGAACGTGTTGCAGACACAAAACAGCCGGTCACTCCTCCTCATCCTCCATGTTATCCCACCTTTTAAAACGATGCACCATGCCAACCCATCTTACGGAGGACTTTACACCTACAAAGTGCCTGGTGTAAAATTACGTTAGAACTATTTCAGCTGGTGCAACCCTTAAAATGTTAGTAGCACGGAAACTCAGAAGTTACAACTTACGTTCAAACTAGTCTGCGTTTGAACCAACGCATAGCTGGTGCAACCCAATGCTGATTGTTTTAATATTTTTGTTTGTATTTTCTCTTAGGAACACATCCATATATGGGGCCAGAGTTGAGAGATCTATTAGCAGGTAAGAACTAAGCTTTCTAGTAAAGTTCTGGTGAGAATATGTTTAAAATCAAACTCTGGTGCAGTCCTAACCACCGCACTGAAACTACTGAAAAGATTGGCCTAGCCCACACAAGCTCAATCGAGCCAAAAACAAGGATTTGGCATTGACAAACGGTTCCAATTTGAAAACGTTTTGGTTTCCGTGTGACCACCTTACTTCCAGGTGCTTGTTGTGTCATAGCCAAGGAACGTATTCAGCATGCTCTAATGATTGGTAAAATTGTAAATCACCATAAAAATAAATGTTCATCTTATCTCTTAAATAAGCATATGCCCCATTTCATCCAAGTCCCCAGGATCAGCGCCATGTTTTGATGCAACAGTGGGCTTAGCAGCCAACGGTGGAACTGCAACATCTGAAAACCCTCTGGCCCAGAAAGACTTTTCCCAGAGACTTTACATGGCGAAAGAAATCTATCTATCTATAGTCCAGGGGATCATTTTTGGGGGGGTACATCAACTTACCAGTCAGAACACTTGTCCTTGTTGAAACCATCAGGTTTTAGAATTTTTAACATGCACTATGTAATGGGAAAATTACATTTAAGCACAATTCCTTATATTTTTATGTTTAATTCGTACTTTACTTCTCTCACAAATGCTGAAAGAGTTTATCTCATTTCCCACATGTAGATTTTGATTCTAACTTTGTGAGACATCCAGTCTGGAACATTTTGTGAGCTCTGTTTGCCTTAACCGATAAAGGTACAAGGTCACCCCAAAACTATCTCATGTTTTCCCATGCCAGTTAAGATGTAACTGGGGGGTGAAAGTCATACAGGGAGGAGGAGGTGGGATGGCTCCAAGATGTCTCTTGTATTTCTCTGATTGTCTTCACGTGTATCAGATTGCCTGTCAAAATTGTAGTGTCATACTAAGCCAAGTGCGTGTGTGTTGTCACTCTGAAGATGCATAAAAGCCTGGTGTTTCTGTTCACTCATTGGAGAAACTGACTCCACACTGGGCTGCGGCCTTTTGTGAAATCATGTTTATCCTATTTGCAAATATATATATATGTTTTTAATAAAATACAAAAACCCAACTTGGTTTTAGTCTCAGTCTGTCTTGTTTGTTTCAATTTACTAAACTCTGAAAACTCTCCCCCCCTGCTGCAAAGGAAACTTCCACTACAAACATGGCGACGAGAATGGGGATCATGTGCAGGGGTCAGATAAAAGAGACTCCGTGGTTGACTGAGGACTCGCGATCCGAGATCCAACAATCTTCGCCTCTACCTCGCCCAAAAAGCATTCAGAGAGAGAGGATCAGAAACCACGGAGGCCTCTACTGACCCAACACTGATCTATTAAGACGGAAGCAATTCCACGCAGCAGGGTAAGATCACACTCTAATTTAAATTGAATTAAGAGTAATTTGAATTGGCTGTAGTAAACTTCCAGAAACAAATACTGACTTTGGACACTGAGATAGGATAACCACTTTGGGGTTGTTTGTATTAATTTTCTTTTATGTTTGTGTAAATACATAGGCCTAATTGTGATCATTCTAGCAGTATTTTTGCACCATAAAACTGATCCACGCATGGGTGTGACTTTGCTTTGTAGATTTTCGGGGGACAAATCTAATTAGGTTTTGAAGTAAATCTAATAAACAGTTTTTCAGAAACTTGGGTTTTTCCGAAATAAGATATAAACCGGGCCTTACAGTGACGATTGTAAGTAGGATAGAAGTACTTCTTCCCAGTAAAATGGGTAACGGATCGGGTAGATCCGGCTCACACATCCCTACGGGAACCGTGGTGGATGACATGGTGCGATAATACGGCTCAAAAGTTTGGATTGTCCGTATTGGTTGAAAATGTTTGGGTTTTCCTTTAAATTCGGGCAAATTGAAAATATTCAAACAGGAATTAGGAGAACAAGGGAAAAAACTAATGAAAAAAACAAAATTAAGAGGAGTTAAAGCTACTGAGTACAGGAAAAACTAAAGGTATGATTCAGGGAAAGATTGCAAAAACACTTACACCAATAACCTCCTCATCAGTTCAGAAAGACAAGTTGGAGAAACGGAGGGACGAAGAGGACACGGACTCAACTATCGGACAGGACCGACAACATCAGTCACACCTGCATCGGGTGGAAAGACCAACGAGTACGTGAGAAAACCATGTTTGAAGCGTTTGTCTGTATGTTACAACAGGCTGGTGGGCAACCAGCCGCTCCCACGAAGGACGTGGTCGAGCCAGAAGGTGCCGAGGCGGGTACCGTGGGCAAAATAATGAGCCCTACAACCGAGACCAGTGTTTGTACTGCAAGGACTTTGGACAGTGGGTAGGTAATTGCCAGAAGAAAAAGCAAAAAACACCTCAGACAAAGAACAACACTATTATAACAACACTGTTTGACTGAGTCCAAAAGCTGATAAGGAAGGTAGTGCTAAAAGACACACACACACTTGCTTCATGCAATGAAGAAATGCTTGGCACTGATGCACTGTTTTTTGTTTTTGCTATTTAGGGACAATTGATAGGTTAGAAAGTTCTGAAAAAAGAATCTAATAAGTTAAACCATTATAGTATGTTATCTTCTGAAACCTAGAAGAAAATGCCTACTACTGAGGGTAAAGTTAAAAGGGTTCCACTCACATAACTTGATTATTAGAGCTAAAGGTTTGACACTGAAGTGCAGTGGTCATTCTATTTGGTCAATTGGGAATACAGGTTAAACAGTAAAAGAACAATTTTCTGTTCCTTTCTCATATACATATGGGATCCTTTTTTTTGGTGTCTGATTTATGTCCACTTATTTTGCTCAGGTAGTGATTTAATGTGCACTTTTAACATTGGCTTAACCTCAACACCTGATGGTTTGAGAATTTCTCGTAATGATGCATCCAACAAAACCACATTTGTTAATCCCAGTGTGGCTAAATTGAGCTCACTGAGGCGGCGTCTGTAATCAGCCCTGCCTCTGACTGCATGAAACCTGACAACCTGCACTACACAGCTCATGTTACTACAGCCTGATGAAGAATGTCTTTAGAGACATAATGACAGTTTGACAACCTCACATCTGATTTGGACTGATACTGACTGTATTGTAAACTGTATGCTTGACTGACAACCAATATAGTTTTTTTTTAAGAGCCCAGCTTGTGTTTTTTCTACATCTCTCAAGGCTGCATCTGCTTTTTCCTTCCTCGAGAGTTTTTTGGTACAGTGCTGTTTTCATGTAAAATGAACAGAATAGCAGCTTTTTCAGTTTAATGTTAATGATTAGGATTTTTTTTACTTGAGCATGTCACGTAAAAATGCCTGTACACGTTCCTGAGCTCAGTGTAAGACTTTTTGCTGCCGAAGCTAATGAAGCGGTTGTGAATATGAAACTGGCTTCCCCGACGCTGGGACTGCCAGATCCCTAAAAACAGTTCATGCAGACCGTTGATAAGCACAAGAGCTGCGTGGCTCTGTGTTGCTGCAACACCACGGAGACAAAACTCCGTCCGGTTGCAAATTTCTCTGCTAAACTTGATTCTGCCGCTTGAAGCATTAAACACGCCCTGTTCCACATTCTGTGTCACACATTTTGTAGGAACAGAATAAAACTCTCTGTGGCCAGGTACCTTAGATATTACTACTCTGTTAGATTGCAAAATGTCACTCTAACAGATGCACTGTTCTTAACCCTGATTTTCTTCTCCACACACCAGCTGACAGAGAGAAACAATGGAGTTGCAGAGCTACAGGTGGTACCATGACCTGACCTCTCTGACACACCTCTCACTAACCCCGATTTAATTTTTTTAGGTTAACAGTTCTTCTTCCAGAGACTCTAGCAGTGTGGGCTTCTCTGTTGTAGGTGTTTCTGATGCTATCCGATTTGGACCTCTGCCATCTCATCTCTCAGTACAAGCAGTAGAGCTCATTCTTCCTAACAGAAAGCTATCCAGCTTTTTCTTTCCTAAATTTTGCAAAGTTGACACATGGGTTAAAACCAGGTGTAAAAAGTATGATTAGGATGATGGAAATACAATTGAGGGAAAAACAGTTGTTTCACAATGGTGAAGCAACATTGGTTCACAAATGATTTCTTTTTGAATCAAGATACTGTCAGCTAGTGTAGGAGCCAAAGCCCTACTTACTGAAATAATTCCAAAATGGAGAATTCCTACCAAAATCTCAAGTATAGTGGTTTGCATTCAAAATGCAACATGCCTATATTTGACAAAAGCTCTGCTTATTGTACTGAGGTATAGAATGTGCACGCGCAAGCGACTGAACCTGTCACCCTTTAGAGATTTTGTTTACAGCACCTCCACACATTGGACTTGGGTAAAGAGGACACCCACCAGACACACCACTGTGTGAGGACCAACTGGTAACGTATTATGTCTCACTGCAAAAGGCACAAATTCCTGATGACATGCTAACAACCACAATGAGAGCAGCAGAGCCACTCAGTGAGGTGATTGGTTAGGCCTCACTGTAGACTAAGCTTACAGAGCAGCAAGGCCATAGCAACACACACACACACACTCAGAGATAAGAGAAAAACAGGAGTTGTGCATGTAGAGTTCAGCAATTATTTTGATATAGTTTGTCATGAATTATAAGAATGTGATATGTTTCCCATATCAGGTAACAAATTGGATAAATAGAGGTCAATCGGAAGTACTTAGGTTTGTTCTATAGGCTTAAAAACTTTAATTCATAATGATTTTTAGAACTACCAGACAGCGAGTAGTATAACTTTGGGTTGCAAACTAAAGATAAAAAGAAAATAAACAACATAATTTTTGTTTAATACTTATTTTATTGGTTATATTGAAACCAATACAGGTGAGATTTCAGCCTAAAAACAGTTAATTTAATAATGTACTCTAGTGAGTTTTTTTTTTTCAGTAAAACTGCACTAAAGACTTTGTTTGTATTTTGATTTGCTATATCAAATATAGGTTAAAACTAAATTAATTGATGTTGACGTTGAAAACACTTTGGTGAATGGTTTTCTTTTAAAAGAAATGATTTATTGAATTTTGTGTTGCTTTTATTCAGGTTTTGCTGTGTAACACAGGACAGTGTTAATGGCTAAACCACTGAACAGATTTATATGTGCTTATTTTTTTTTTTGAGTCATAAGCTTGTCATGCCTCAAATAGAAGGGATATAGTAGCAATAATAAATAGGGTGTTTAATGAATGGGGTGTTCACATAATTTTTTTAATTTAAAAACTATTCTAAAGAAAATTTAGTTTTGTTTTGATTGACTTTCACTATTTACTGAAACACAACCCTTAAAGTAATCTAAAAGAGAACAATTACAAAAGCAGTGTTTCCTTTTTAGCACAATTTGTATGGATTTTATAGAGTTAAACCAGCATGAGGGAAAGAAATGCGGTTTTATAATTATTGATATTCATTAAAATAAGTAGACACTTTTCCAAGTGATAATATTGATAAAAGAACAAATAATGCTTTTTGGAGTTCTGTTTTGTGCCACACGGCGCCTCATTTGTGTCAGTCGGGTCCATCTCGCTCCCCCTCCAGCTGCAGGACCGGTGAAAACTGTCTAGAGGTACGGACCAGCAGACGGACTGAGAGAAGGGGGGGGGGGGAGCGAGAGACTGTCCTGATCTGACACATCTGACGCATTGTGAAGTTAAGTAGCACACAGACTCACATTCTGAAAATACAAGCATTATTAGGAGAAGATAATTAGAAGTACTTATTTTTACTTTTAAGATAAGTATTCAGTTGGTGTGTCAGGAAATGTTTAAAGTACGTTTCATTGTTCGAATCTGAATTGGATTGATGACATTTTATAGAAATAACTTTGGCTTTAGCTAAAGTCTGACATAAAACATCTGTAAACTATTTTTGGGTAAATACAGGCATAAATGATCCATTCAAAGACTTCCTAGAAACCTGGTTTGAAAAGGTATTTTTCTAGTCTTTTGCACTTGCTGCATCTTTCCTGGTGACCTGTGTAAGTTGTGTAAGGGTTGTGTGAGTGCTGAGATGGGGGTTTGAAACCATGATGATTAAATGTATCAACAACTTGGAGATATGATTAAGACTAAATATCTGAATGAAAATGTTTAATGTTGATGTGACTGCTTAATGATGTACATTATGAGTAATGTACTGAGACAATGGTATACACATATTCATTTAATATTTACTCTCATATTTATATGTTTACACGAAAAGTAAAATATATTATATTATAATTATATTATATATAATATTATATTTATAAGATAACTCTTATAAACAGTAAAAGATAATACTTTTATACCATAAAGATAATAATATATAATATACTAGTATACTTTATAAATAGAAGGGATAACAATTCAGTCAGGAAAAGCTTAGAGGAAACAAGAGCTTTAGAGAGAAGTGCACTGGATGACTGGCTCAGGTTACAGCAGGCGTGTCCAGCGAGGAGGAGTCTGCCACACGGCCTTGTGTCTCTGAGCATTCAGCACACCAACATAAAAACTTGAATTGACTCAAATGCCTAAAAGTTTAGAAAAAACAAGAAGTTGCCTTTCAGGCCAGTTCCTGCTGGTACCAGAGAGCTAAAAGTACTTTTGAATTAAGACAATGGGTTTCCTATTGATGGATTGTATAGGAGTTAAATTTAACTTTTTACTTTCAAACGGAAGTCAATTATATTTGATCTACTTCTTGCTTTTATCTGAGGGAATTTCCCCACTGGGGGCTAAATAAAATCTTTCTTATGTCATATAGGTGATAAACAAACAGTTGGTTTTTGATTTCAAAGACAAATTATGTCATTTTTAGGAATAACTAATTTGGATTTCAAAGACAAAAAAAGTTAGTATCAGAATTTTGTCAAATGCTTACAGATGCTATTTGTAATCTGACATATTTGGGTTAAAAAGAATTAGGATTTGTGTACACAAAACATATGTTTACGAAATATGTTTTATTGTCATCAAACTGCCCGACCAATATACAGGCCTACAAGTCTAACTAAAATGATTAGTTGCTAAATCAATTAATTGATAGACGAAAAACTGCTTTGATCGTTTCCAGTTTCAAAAAATGTGAGGACTTTTCGATATTGCTGTTTTTTGTACCTTAAGTACATATTTTTAATGGAATATTGGTGGTAACAGAAAATGTTTACTATAACTATCTGTATGAACCTTGTTTAATTGACTAACCCCATTTAAGCAATATTTTTTAATCAATGATGACATAGATCAAACTTTGAAAAGCAGTGTGTTTAAATGCTCCTTCTTACAGAGGCTCAAAACAGCCAAGAAGGGGACCACACACACACACACACACACACACACAGACACACACACACACGAAACAATGGTAAAGATTGTTTCCAACGATTTGTCAAGTGCTAGCAACCTCTGACAATAGAAGACATGGACGACGCTATCTGCAAAAAATATATGTAATCATTAAAGTAATTTGTGTATTGTGATTAAGTTGTAATCAAAAGGGTGGAATGTAATGGCAAAATTACATTTAAGCACAATTCCTTATATTTTTATGTTTATTTCTCTTTACTGCTCTCACAAATGCTGAAAGAGTCTATCTCATTTTCCACATGTAGATTTTGATTCTAACTTTGTGAGACATCTAGTCTGGAACATTTTGTGAGCTGTTAGCCTGAACCGATAAAGGTACAAGGTCACCCTAAAACTATCTCTAGTTTTACCATGCCAGTTAAGATGTAACTGGGGGGTGAAAGTCATACAGGGAGGAGGAGGTGAGATGACTCCAAGATGTCTCTTGTATTCATCTGATTGTCTTCATGTGTATCAGATTGCCTGTCAAAATTGTAGCGTCATAATAATCCAAGTGCGTGTGTGTTGTCACTCTGAAGATGCATATAAGCCTAGTGTTCTTGTGCACTCATTTGAGAAACTGACTCCACACTGGGCTGCGGCCTTTTGTGAAATCATGTTGATCCTATTTGCAAATAATAGATATATCTTTTTTAATAAAATACAAAAACCCAACTTGGTTTTAGTCTCAGTCTGTCTTATATGTTTCAATTTACTAAACTCTCAAACCTATACCCCCTGCTGCAAAGGAAAATTCCATAACAGTAGACGAACGTGATCCAGGTCGACAAAACAAGAAACAGAACGCCGTCCTTTTCTTGAATCCAGGCTGATTAAACCCGCTGCAGATGAGGGAATACTCGGACAGTATTTCCTCAGATCCCCTTTGTATATCAGGCCGATATAAAGTTGTACCAGCTCGAAACTCGACCAGCAAGGTGATGCTGGTTAGCTAGTCGGGACTAGAGTGTTTCCTGTAGTGACCTGAGTCACTGTGGAAAAGCGAAGAAACACAAACGCGGACAGCTTTTATCCTTCCTCCGCCTCCTAGTGGCGGGGTGGTGCATTCAAAGGCCCGACAACCAATGGGAAAACTGCAACCTGGTCACAGGTGTGAAGCAGTTCTTTGTCTCACCACCAGTCTGCCTTGCCGTCCTCGTGTTGAATGCACATTCTCCATCTCGCGAAGTGGCGGCTTGTAGGAGTTTGGTGAAACTGGCTTTGGGATTTAAATGTAGGCCAAGATCCTTTCTCTTGCCTCCCCTGTGTCTCTGCAGTCAACTCAATCGGAGCCAAATCACTGTTTAACCAGCTTCCTGGTCCCCAACAGTCCCCGTTTTTGCTCTGAAGAGCGGTTGGTCCACGGTCTTTGGAGCAAACCAAGGACCATACAGTTCATGGAAGGAAAGGTTAAACTGATATCAACACAGTCCATGCCTTCCTGGGAATGAGAGGCAGTTCACAAGTTCATAATGTTCATATGTTGACTGAGGCTACAGTGTCTGGGCAGACAAATGAGGCAGTGTCTGGGCAGAGAAAATTCTAACTGTAGCTAAACACCAAATGTTTAAACAAAACACAATAGGTAAGCAATGAATTATCCCTTGTACAATCATTGTAGTTATTTTAATATGACATTAACCCAAAATATAGTGGAACAAAAACAAATGAAGGAAGATAGGAAAGAAAAGTGAAGTAGTTAGGGGTTAACAGGTTCACTCCAGAAAAGAATTGGGGTTCACCAGTGTATGTACATGTGACTGTGTGCATGTACCTGTGGACTGGTGTATGTATGTTTTAATGTCAAAACAAATATTCAACGCAGACTCTAGTCTGTATCCATTCTGTCTTCTGATGCGTAGGTAAATAAAATTGAGTCCTATCTCTCATTCTTATGAGCTACGTAAATTTGGAATTGCACTGCCAAGACTATACTTCAGATGTACCTGTGAAGATCGCACAATACGGTAATTAGCAGATTTATGGGTCTACAACAAGGCTCGAGTTTGTTGACCGAAGAGATTCCTTCTCTACCGATGCTTCGCATTAAATCTCTCACTACTAGCACCTGGTTGTGTTTCTGTGACACCTGACAGTCTAAAGCATGCACTGGGTTCTTGAGGAACAGAATGGAACTAACAGTAAATGGTATCCTGAAAGGAATTTTTACTACCGAAGCTTGGAGGTAGTTTGACTACTGTTTGAAAAGTTTTAGGATGGAAGTGCATGTCAACAGAGTGAGGTGAGGCATGCAGCTATCCCTACGACTCAACTGGTTTGAGTCTTATCCTCTTGCGGGGAAAAGCCTCCTTCCCCCTTTCCAGGTGCAGAAGCTGCTCTTCTCCTGGGAGTGAGGACCGCATGTGGAGTTGGTCTGACTGAACGTGTGGTTCAGGAGCGGGACAGTGGTTGTCACGGCTGTGCAGTTGGGTGCTGAGAGGCATTCAACCCACATGGTGAGGCTGTACGTGACGATGAGGAGGTACTGGGTACCTCGCCCAGTTCTGATAACTGGGCCAATCAAGTTTACCTGGAGGTGGGGCCATAAGTGTATGACCCCCTTTCCCTGGAGTACAGAGAAGGCGCCTGCTCCAGCCACCTTGAAGAGAGTCTGGAGGGACTCTGAAGAAAGGCAGTGGTTTTTCTGTGCAAAAGCTGGAGGCGGGTCAGGTGGGCGCAAGTAATGGTGCCAGTCTGGCCTGACTTCAAGATTCTTTGGCCAAAGTGATATGGGCACGTGTGTTGGCGTGGCGCCAGAAAAGGGTGAACCTTTAACCATACAGGTGTGGCACGGTGTCTCGCTGTTGTTCAGCGAGCAAAGGAAAGACCTGTGAGGGTTGGAAAAGTCAAGGTTGCCAGACTGCGGCGGCTGTGTGCTCGCCGGCTGCAAAGAAAAGTCAGAGCCAGGGTCAGGCTCTGGAAGAATCATGGCCATTTGCTCATGAATGACGGTGACTTGTCCGTCTGGGGCTGGCAGACTGCCTGCAGGATCAAGTGGCCTCAGGGTGTCGACCTGGGCCTGACTGTGTCCCCGGTGGCTGTCAGCGAGTGGGCCCGGCCTCAGTTGGTTGTGACCGCTACCCAAGTTTTCTGTGTCACTCACACAGATGAGACTAGGATGCACCAGAGTCATCCTCTGGGGTGTGATCTCGACCAAAACAGGTTTTGTGATGGGCGGATTATCAGGCAGGTAGCTGGGAATGCTACCACTGAATGCTACGGCTAGTACTGGTGTACTGAGGGGAAGCATTGGTTTAACGACTTCTGCAGAAGTGTTAGAATGTGTCTGACTTATTCTGGAGACGCAGTCCAGCAGGGCTAGGGTGCTCACACCCCCTTTTTCCCCTGCTGCGGTATCTGTACTGTGGGCGTTGCCCTTGTGGGCAGGGTCTCCCCAGGACGTCAGGGGAGGGGTTTGTGAGGCGCTAGGCGTCATGATTTCGGGGAGCACTCTGGGCTCCTATAAGTTACCTCCCTGGTCTAGTTCTGCTCATGACGAATCAGTGTCAGGCCCCTTTGAGGAGTCTGACAGTTCTGCTGGATACAGACCTTGTTTTGGGGAGGGACGCATATTGACCGAGTCATCGGGAGCTCCCTCCCCCTTTCATGGGGGTGGAGTCCAGGCAGAGTGTGGCTTTGAGCTACACAAAGTATCCATTACAGTGGGTGAAAGTTTTGATCCACTTTTACCGCACAAGGTTTGGAGCTTTTCTTCCTCTTTAACGAGTGGAGAAGTTATGGTTTCTTCAGGAAGCAGGATGTTGCAATGAGAAATTAGCTGGGGTGTCTCCTTGCGGAGTGGAGCACCTGTTTCCAGCAAACGGCCCGATGGAGGCTCTTGATAACTCTCACCTATGACCAGCTCTGACACCTCCCTACTGGAGTTCTCTAGGCTGCTAGCCGTGGTCTCTGAGTAGACCGAAGTGACGGAAGGCTCTGAGGCGAGCCAAGTAGGTTCATCCAGGTCGGCTGGACCATTGGATGTGGTAGGAGGGTCAGGCTCAGGGTCAAATGCAGCATCACGTGATTCTTGGACGTGTGAAGGTGTCAGCATACTTACCCGTTCCATTGGGTCACACCGGTCACTCTGTCATAGTTGGAGAGTATCATGCAGCCAAGGCTCGATCAGATCATGTCTCTGGAGCCGGGGGGGTCGTTCAGAACAGGAGAATCATAGTCACTCAGTTGAGGACGGCTCCTCCCCTTTTGCAATGGGGATGGAGTCTGATCAAAGCGGGATGGCGAGCTTTGTGGCTCGCGCCGTTTGTCAGTGGATGGAACTCTGATTGTACCTGTGTTCCTCTGAAGTTGCAAGACATTCCTCCCCCTTTTGGCAGTGGGGTGGTGATCTCTCCTCCTAGGGGAAGGAGAAGAAGAAGAAGGGTCTCTCCTCCGGGAAGGTGAGGAAGAGGGTTTTCTCCGCTGAGGTAGCGGAGATGAACAAGATCGGTAAGAAGACAAGTGGGTTTTTCGCCAAGGTGGCGGAGAGAAACTTTGTCTCTGACTGTGAGGAGACCAAGGAGGAGGAGAATAGAACGCTGTTCTTTGTTTGGCACGCCGGAGCTGTGAGCTGAGAGGTCCTCGCGGCTCTCCTCTAACCGGGAGACCTCATCACGCCTGGCTTGGACGCGCTGTCTAAGCCAGGCTGTTTTGCGCTGCTCAGCTTCATAGCTGCCTTGCAGCAGTGCGAGCTGTGCTTGGAGGACAGCGCGTTGCCGATGGGTTCGGCTCTGATAGATTAGCACCAATTGGCCAAGCAAGCCTTGTATGCAAGCTTTTAGCATCCAAGACGGCTGTGCCACGTAAGCTAATAGTTCCTGGAGTATTTCATCGCAGGTAGTTCCACAACCATCACGGTTATTCTCTTCAGAGTCTAGGATGAGACAAGCGACCACATTCTGCAGGACTGTGTCGGTCGGCTCGTCGGAAGCTTTCGCCTCCAGCCTCTGGTACTCAAAGCGACTCATTTTACCTCTAGTAAAGAGATTGCTACCAGGGCTCAATTCCTTTGTGGTGACAAAGGAAAATTAACTGTAAACAAGTTGATTCAAGGAGCAAGTGAAAGGCTTAACCTGTAGTTCCTTTAGTTTTAAGTGTTGACTGCTAATTAAGCTTATTACTACCATTTATCACCAACCCAATTCTATCGGGTAGTTGCAGAGGTTGCACCACCTCAGGTGAGTAATAGCTGTTACTGTCAAAATCTGAGTGTTAGTATTAATAACTTTAAGATTGAGTAGAGCGTGAAATTCTTGACTGCTAACTAAGCTAGTTACTACCATTTACCACCAACCCGATCGTGTCAGGTGGCCGTAGAGGCCTGGACACCTCAGTTGAGTAATAGCCGTTACTGTCAAGGGTTTAAGTAGAGCGTGAAAATGTTGTCAACTAACCAATGTACACACTGAAAAATTCACAGATCACAACTGAATGTATGCTTGGCAGGTTGCAGAAAAATTAATTTTCAAAAATAAAATTTAAAAAAAAAAATATAAATATAAATAAATTATTAATTATTAATAATTATTAATATAAATATTTAAAATTGGAAAAAAAGGTATGGACAATTATGCCTAAATGTTGCACTACAGCAGGTATTCAACGCTCGCACAGGGCGTTAAATACGTTTTTTTTTTTGTTTTTTTTAATTAATATTCAAAAATTATGGATTATGTATAATTATTGTAACAACGCTGGTTCTAACAGCCTCGCACGGGGCACCAAAATGTAGGATTCTCGTAGGGTACAGATTTGATCATTGGCAAATTATCAAAGATGTTTTATCAATATTAATAAAGTTATGAATATGGTTATTAATAACTTTATCAAATCGACAAACAGTGAAAACGGGGCACCACCCTGCAAGTCAGGGACCAATAATCAAACTGTGGAACAGTCTCATTTCTGTGGTTATCCTTTAAAAAGGAAACAAAGGAAGGCGTGAATCCAAGCAACAGACCTGATCGACCAGCAATTGTTACAACAAGTACACAAATAATCACAAGCAACTGCTAATTAAGTATAATAAGATTTATTAACGTCACAATTATCAGTAGCTAATCAATAATCCTTCCATAATAAACTTCTATACCTTTTTACAATATCATAACCAAAAACAAAGCAAAAACAAAAGCAGCATGGACACGTCTGTGTGTGTGTGAGTGTGTGTGTGAGAGAGAGTAAGTGAAAAAGGAGGGGGCGGTGTCGAAGTGTAGTTCTAACACCAAAAACAACTCCAAAAATGGCTACTCCTGTGAGCTACGTGAGCCGATTCCTCGTGGCTAAACTACAGCGTTAGCTCAGGAGCTACGCGGCTAGCCTGTGTCCTGTGTGTGTGTGTGTTAGTAAAAGAAGAAAGAGAAGAAGAGTAAAGAAAAGAGGGACTCTGATCATTAGATATTGCTAACGGCCAGCTCAGTGGCTAACAGCTGATTCAACGCGATTATCTCATGGACAGTAACTAAAAACTCCTAATAAAAGGAGTGATTTAAGCAGGTAGCGATTACAGTTATACCCAGCTACTTAACACAACATAACTCAACGAGTATAGTGATCAATTGATACATTCACAGCAAGAGATTAATAACCAGATATAGCCAATACATGATTACAATCGGATCACATTAATGGCACCGGTGGTAGCGAACCCCTTTGCTCATTAATAACAAACCAAAACGCACTAGTTCTAATATCTGCCCAGAACTGTGTAAGCCTCCTTACGGTATGCGTTGTTTGTCAGTTAAAACTCTTGCCAGAGGTTAACGGTCCATTTCGTCCAAAGCAGTAGACGTACGTGATCCAGGTCGACCAAACAAGAAACAGAACGCCGTCCTTTTCTTGAAACCAGGCTGATTAAACCCGCTGCAGATGAGGGAATACTCGGACAGTATTTCCTCGGATCCCCTTTGTATATCAGGCCGATATAAAATTGTACCAGCTCGAAACTCGACCAGCGAGGTGATGCTGGTTAGCTAGTCGGGACTAGAGTGCTTCCTGTAGTGACCTGAGTCACCGTGGAAAAGCAAAGAAACACAAACGCGGACAGCTTTTATCCTTCCTCCGCCTCCTAGTGGCGGGGTGGTGCATTCAATGGCCCGACAACCAATGGGAAAACTGCAACCTGGTCACAGGTGTGAAGCAGTTCTTTGTCTCACCACAAGTCCGCCTTGCCGTCCTCGTGTTGAATGTACATTCTCCATCTAGCGAAGTGGTGGCTTGTAGGAGTTTGGTGAAACTGGCTTTGGGATTCACATGTAGGCCAAGATCCTTTGTCTTGCCTCCCCTGTGTCTCTGCAGTCAACTCAATCGGAGCCAAATCACTGTTTAACCAGCTTCTTGGTCCCCAACAAATGCAATAAAAACGCCAGTTCATTTTGTCATGTAGCTTCTGTCACATTCAGATGTAGCTAAGCTAGCTGTAGCAGTAACAGTAAAAGTCTGTGTTCTTCAGACTTCACATTATCAAGAGCCATTTTCATACATTTAGTTAGTCAGTTCAAACTGTGAATTCCATATAAGTAAAGGAATGTGTTTTGTGTAAGCTTCACTCTCATTATAATATTGTATGTGTGTGTGCGTGTGTGTGTGTGTGTGTGTGTGTGTAATAGTCTGAGACATACAGAAAGCTTAGCCTGATCAACATATTAGTCCAAGAAATGTTATTTTATGTATTACTGTATCATACAATGACGTGAATGGGGGGGCTAGATCGTGTGTGTGTGTGGGTGTGTGTGTGTGTGTGTGTGTGTGTGTGTGCTGGAGCAGGACTGGAGATGGGAGGGAGAGGAGGAGACATTCAAGCAACAAGAGCATAACAGATTAGGGAAATGGTCAGTTTGGGGTACACATTTTGGACGGTGTACCCACAATTGTTTGCGCTTTGTAACCCACAATTGTGTGATGTAATCTTAAATGCTGAAACTTAAGTAGAACTTGTTTAACTGAACTCTTCGTCTAGCTGGCGTCAGTTACTTGTAAAATGCATAGATAATGTTTAACAGTAAAATCTCAATTTAGCTTGCACCTAAATTGTAACATATTTGAATTTGCTAACATTAGCAATGACGTCAGCTAGTTCGAGGTGTACAGTATGCAGGCTAACCATTACAGTAGCAGCACATTTCCCATATTTAAGAATAATTAAACATGGACTTACCTGCAAGTGATGCACAGGCATCATCTCGCAGTTTATTCTTCTTTCTTTTCTCTGCTCCTGACTCCTGCTGTCTTTTCGAGGCCATTTCCAAAAAAGTTGACTTAGGAAGGGAACCCACAGGGTGAGCTTGGGAAGTTGAGTGTGTGTGTTGGGGGGAGGGGGCAACATCGTTACTTTCTTGAGCATCTCTTGTTCTGCCTGTTTTGTGATATGCATGCCTAAAAAGTGCCTAATATTTCTATACTGAAATAATATGCCTACAGGACAAATGTTCAGCGTTGGTTAGCGTCCACTAAAAATTCTGTTGTTGCTGCTGACAGACTCAGATTATTATTCTGTGTCTGACAACATTATGGGATGGATCCCTACAGAGATAGATCTTTCAGTTAAAGAGTAAGATCCTTTTAGTTTAACATGAAACAGCCCAGAAATCACCATCACCAAACTCCACCAGACTCCATGTAAATAATCAGGACTTTTAGCGTGTATAGAGCCAGCATATCTCCACCAGACTCCATGTAAATAATCAGGACTTTTAGCGTGTATAGAGCCAGCATATCTCCACCAGACTCCATGTAAATAATCAGGACTTTTAGCGTGTATAGAGCCAGCATATCTCCACCAGATTCCATGTAAATAATCAGGACTTTTAGCGTGTATAGAGCCAGCATATCTCCACCAGACTCCATGTAAATAATCAGGACTTTTAGCGTGTATAGAGCCAGCATATCTCCACCAGACTCCATGTAAATAATCAAGACTTTTAGCGTGTATAGAGCCAGCATATCTCCACCAAACTCCATGTAAATAATCAGGACTTTTATCATCGTAAAACACACTTCATTCAAAGTGGACAGAAACTAAATAAAACTACCAAAAGCCGTCTTGGTTCATCTTTCCACTGTTCCAACAATCACCACTCTGGTTTGGTTGAAATAAACCCTTAATTCACCCATTTACATGTGGAGATATGCTGGCTCTATACACGCTGAAAGTAGTGTTGTTTAGCCAAATGAAACTCCTGCTCTAGTCAGATTAGACAGTAATCATTACATAAAACAAATGGAGGGGCCGAGCAAATAAGAGTTTGAGACAGAGAATAAACAAAGCCAAAGTACAGTTTCTCTGATTCATCTTATAAAAAGGTACATCTCTCTTTGTCGAGTCAGTGCTTCTCTGTCTGCGCTTCAACCAGGAGAAGGTAAGCTGTTAGAAAGAATTGATTTTTTTAATGTATTTTATATACAGTGGTGCTCATAAGTGAAACACCCATGCTTAAGTTGACTAAAAAGAGGAATAAAAAAATCATCTTTTGGAAATTGATCTTAATGCCTCAATTAAAAAAATACATACATTGCATATATTTACACTTTGAATTTCGTCATGGTATTTATATAACACATACTCTATGGTCTTACAAAGCTAACGTTTTTGACCGATTACAATTTAATCATTTGTTGTGAGCTGGAGAGCTCTCGTTACGAGAAGCTAGCTATAGCTCTGTTTGCCATTCATTCCAATGGGGAAACATCGCTGCTAGAATTTCAACATGCATTCCGGTGGCATATTCCTTTAAGCTTTCCTTATTGTTTGTATATAACTGCTGACTCAATAAAACATGATTTTAGTTGGATCTGTTTGTCGGTCTTTAATTTTGCAGTGTTACTGTGATATATATGTATGGCTAGAATTATCATTTTAGGCTCATGTAATAGCCCGTGTTAGCAGCAGGGTTACTCCTGAGTGTACCCTTATGGTTGGTTTATGCCTTAAAATAATATGTTCGTTTCAAAACATCACTGCAGTTTGATTGTTTTTAGCAGCAGAGGTTGATTGTGGGCGAGAGGGCCATAACACTGTCTTGGTTAGCTCGCCGAAGCTCTACTGCCACTGTCTCGGCAACGTTAGCTAATGTAGGCTAACTATAGCCAGTTAGCTTTGTATGTAACGTAACAAAAACCCACCCATCTCAGAGGAGCGAAGCTTAATATTTAATTCAATAAAGTTATGTACAAAATGAGCACTAACGCCACAGGTCTTGTGTTGGCAACGTGGACGCAGACGACTGCCTTCGGAGTTTACTATATCGATATAGTAAACTCCGAAGGCAGTCGTAATATTTACCTAGTAGGCTAGGCTAACACTGTTGCGCTAACGTTAGCAAACCATCGGCGTAGCTTTAGCTAGCTGTCTAAACTTGTCTCGAGTCCGGACCTTTAATTGTCTATGGTCCGGACTCGAGTACCACAGCCCTGACAGGTAGATATAACTGAGCTGAACAACCACAAGCTGCAACTTCTCTGATTGATCCAATGGGAGCCTGACTCTTGCATATGACCCCAATCTGCCCCTCTTATGGCTTGAAGCCATAACCTCCGCCGTTTTTTGGCAAAAGCATGTTTCCCCCTAGGTGCGTTAAACATCAGGCACCCATCACTGGCTCGGTTTGTAACTACGCAACAACTCCTTGGCATTTTGACTTACGCTATGCCTCTACTAGCTATCTACACAAAACACGTCTTCTTTCTGCCCCCCGGTTGCGTGCGCAAGCAGTGATGACGTTGCCGAGAAACTCATGTATACAGTGGTGCTCATAAGTGAATACACCCATGCTTAAGTTGACTAAAAAGAGGAATAAAAAAATCATCTTTTGGAAATTGATCTTAATGCCTCAATTAAGAAAATGAGGAAAAATAAATACAACCTTTAAGGACACCAATTTTCTTTGTGAATGAATAATGTATCATAAATAAATAAATGTTCTTCCTTAAAATACAGGGGGCATAAGTCTATACACCCCTATGTTAAATTCCCATAGAGGCAGGCAGATTTTATTTTTTTAGGAAGGGAGAACGATTGAGCACATGATAGTTTTTATTGTAAATTAAGTGTGACTGTGGTTGTAAAAATTTTTTGTATTTTACTTGCGTGGAATTTTTATAATTTTACTGACCTGCAAAGGGACTACGGGCGGAAAATAGCACTTGTGCTATAACCCGGTAAAATGCATCTCTCCTTGTTCTTATACAAGATTAATGTTAATTTGTGCATTGTCCCTGTTTAAATAAAATAAATAAAATTAAAAGTTAGTGTGTTACATGGTATGTAGGTTGTCACAATGAGACTGTGCACCGGGCTACTGAACGAGACAGTATCCGTGCCTAATGCATGATTCTGTGTAATGAAATGGGTGTCTAGGTTCTCGGCAAGTTTGCGTTATCAACCGATCCCAGAAGCCTTTATGTCTCGTGCATCTTAGAATTTTGTTCATGGAAATTCATAGGCTAAACTACCTCTCCCTCCCCTCCCCACCCCCGAGTGGGCACGCAAACTGAATCTTATAACTCGGTAGGCCAACCAACGACCGTCCGGTTGGACCTACTCTCGTAAAAGAGACTGATTATTATTCTAAGTGTTTGACAACATTATGGGATGGATCCCTACAGCGATAGAACCTTTTAGTTAAAGAGTAAGATCCTTTTAGTTTAACATGAAACATCCCCGAAATCACCATCACCAAACTCCACCAGACTCCATGTAAATAATCACGACTTTTATCATCATAAAACACACTTCATTCAAAGTGGACAGAAACCCATTTACATGTGGAGATATACTGGCTCTATACACGCTAAAAGTCCTGATTATTTACATGGAGTCTGGTGGAGATATGCTGGCTCTATACATGCTAAAAGTCCTCATTATTTACATGGAGTCTGGTGGAGATATGCTGGCTCTATACACGCTAAAAGTCCTGATTATTTCCATGGAGTCTGGTGGAGATATGCTGGCTCTATACATGCTAAAAGTCCTGATTATTTACATGGAGTCTGGTGGAGATATGCTGGCTCTATACATGCTAAAAGTCCTCATTATTTACATGGAGTCTGGTGGAGATATGCTGGCTCTATACACGCTAAAAGTACTGATGTTTAGCCAAATTAAACTCCTGCTCTAGTCAGATTAGACAGTAATCATTAAATAAAACAAATGCAGGGGCCGAGCAAATACGAGTTTGAGACAGAGAATAAACAAAGCCAAAGTGCAGTTTCTCTGATTTATCTCATAAAAAGGTATATCTCTCTTTGTCGAGTCAGTGCTTCTCTGTCTGCGCTTCAACCAGGAGAAGGTAAGCTGTTAGAAAGATGGATTGTTTTTATGTGTTTTATATACAGTGGAAATTGATCTTAAAGGTGCAATATGTAATACTTACTGCTAGTGTTTAAAATAGTTACTGCAATACAAATTCAAAATACTGGAGAGAGTTGTCTTCCCCGCCCCCTCCTCCCCAGACTCAAAGTACACGGAGGTTGCCAGGCTGACCGCAGCATCCACAACAATGTTGCTAGGCGCTTGTCCTACATAGCCAGACATTACTTCACATCACAGCAGAGTAGCTAACACACTTTTTCGGCTTAGATCCCATTTTACGTCGCCATCCTCTCCTCTAAAAATAACACTACCTTGCCGTCCTCTCCACCTGACTGAACGCACTTTATTGGCTTTGAATTATAGCAACAATCGCTACTGTCGCACTGTTAGCTCATGGCCCTCCCAACCCCCCTCTCTTGGCTTAAAATAACTCACCGTTGTATATCTGGTAACCCGGCCTGGCTGTCAAACTGGGCATTTGATACCAACATACAGGCCAACACATAAACAGAAATTCCGTCACGGAACAAAAATTTCAAAAGAAGAAAATACTCGCATTAGCATTGTTGTCAGAAAAGATAGTATTTCAACTTAGCACGTTTTCTTAATATTTGATGACGCATTGGGGTCATTTTTTGATTTATTACAGTAAATATATTACATATTGGACCTTTAATGCCTTAATAAAAAAAAAAAAAAAAAAAAGGAAAAGTCCAACCTTTAAGGACACCAATTTTCATGTGAATGAATAATGTATCGTAAATAAATAAATGTTCTACATTAAAATACAGGGGGCATAAGTATACACACCCCTATGTTATATAGATAGAGGCAGGCAGATTTTTATTCTTAAAGGCCAGTAGAGATTGACAAGGTTTTATTTCAGTTAGCATATTGGCTGGTATGATTTGCATTGAGAGATGATCTTATAGAAGTACCCAATGCCCATCTCTAGGTATGGTGAAGGGTATGTGATGATGTGGGGCTATTTTAATTCCAAAAGCCAAGGGAACTTTATCAGGATGCATAGTATCCTGGATCCATGTAATAACTGGCCTTTCAAAATAAAAATCTGCCCGCCTCTATGGGAATTTAACATAGGGGTGAACTGACTTATGCCCCCTGTATTTTAAGGAAGACCATTTATTTATTCACGATACATTATTCATTCACAAAGAAAATTGGTGTCCTTAAAGGTTGCATTTTCCTATGTTTTTAAATTAAGACATTAAGATCAATTTCCAAAAGATGATTTTTTTATTTGTTGTAAATTTCCATCACAAGTTAATTGAGTGTGCCAGTGCTGTTTTCTCCTGCTGCATTTTTTCTTTCTACATTGTTGCCTTGGATACTATTTGTCTGTAAGTAGCCTATTGTATATATTTAGCCTGGATGCCAGCCGAACTTAGCCTTGCATTGTGCAAAGAGTGGTTGCAATGGAAACGATACACGGTGTTGAGTTCTGTTGACAGTTGAGTTGAGTTCCGTTGCTCGAATTGGTTGTAGGTCTATCCAATGAGTGCAGAAGACTTTCTTTCCTGGTTCGGTTGGAACACGCTCCACAATCACAGCCCAATGGATCGGTTTCAGCCTCACATTCTGACTAGAATCTGAGTAGGACCACGTCAGGCTAGTATATATTACTAAAAAAAAGTTAAAAGTAATTGTAGTTGGCATATCTTTGGTTTATTGGAGTTTTCTAATGTCAAATCACTAAATTGATAGATAGTGTATTAGTTACGACTCAGCATTTTCTGTTGCTATAAGTTGTCGGTTTGCACTATATTTTGGGTATCTGTATTAGTTTAATTTCATTTCTATTTGTCTTATGTTCTTTGCTACAGTTTTACAGTATAAGGAAAGTAATTCTTCGTCGAACCCCAAGAAAAGTTATGCCTTGTGTTTTTTGGAGAACTTTACACTGTGTGTTAACTGTCGAGCTTTGAAGAAGCAACTCATTGTACGGACAGTATATTTAGCATTGGTGTATTCACTTATGCTTAGCACTGTACAGTACAGGCCAAAAGTTTGGACACACCTTCTCATTCAATGTCTTTCTTTATTTTCATGACTATTTACATTGTAGATTCTCACTGAAGGCATCAAAACTATGAATGAACACATATGGAATTATGTACTTAACAAAAAAGTGTGAAATAACTGAAAACATGTCTTATATTTTAGATTCTTCAAAGTAGCCACCCTTTGCTTTTTTTGATAACTCTGCAAGCCCTTGGTGTTCTCTCAATGAGCTTCATGAGGTAGTCACCTGAAATGGTTTTCACTTCACAGGTGTGCTTTGTCAGGGTTAATTAGTGGAAGTTTTTCCCTTATTAATAAAAAAAGCAAAGGGGGCTACTTTGAAGAATCTAAAATATAAGACATGTTTTCAGTTATTTCACACTTTTTTGTTAAGTACATAATTCCATATGTGTTCATTCATAGTTTTGATGCCTCCAGTGAGAATCTACAAAGTAAATAGTCATGAAAATAAAAAGGAAACACATTGAATGAGAAGGTGTGTCCAAACGTTTGGCCTGTACTGTATATCTGTGCATGCAAAGCCCAGTTCACGGCTGCATGTTACTCAGTACATGAATTCTCGTCATAAATCAATCAATACACCTTAAATGTTGCATGTGGATCAGGAGTTGAAAACATGAGGAAAACATTAATATTTAGATTTTTAAAAAGAAATCCATTCACATGAAAAATACTAAATCAATCGAAAGGAATTTCTTCAAATAAATAAACTAAGAAGATGTTATGATGTCTGAAGAAATCTAAAGTAGATTACGCCCTCGGACATTTAAAAAACATTATCTATATGTACTTTTCATCACTAATCTTTACACATTTCATCCATAATGCATTGCTATATCCCTGATGTTTATTCCTTTTCTTGTGGCTCTGTAGGTGTGATATTTCACAGAGCAATGGCAGATTGGATGAAGAGTTGGAGGCTCCTGATCATCTTCAGCCTCCTGAGCCTCACTGAACTATTCGGTGAGAAATATTTTACTTTTTAACAAGCTTTAATTTTTTGATATTAATGAACATCCTTTATATTCAAGCCCTTGCCAAATGCAATGCTACAAAGCTAATTAAGACTATCAGCTCCACACAACTCTCTCTGTATTTCTCAGTATCTGACCCGTTCTCACTCCGAACTTGTAAAATACGGACGCTTGGGCAGTGTCTCTCAGCATCAGATACGACGCAAAGTTTTTTAATTCCAAAAGCCAAGGGAACTTTATCAGGATGCATAGTATCCTGGATCCATGTAATAACTGGCCTTTCAAAATAAAAATCTGCCTGCCTCTATGGGAATTTAACATAGGGGTGAACTGACTTATGCCCCCTGTATTTTAAGGAAGACCATTTATTTATTTACGATACATTATTCATTCACAAAGAAAATTGGTGTCCTTAAAGGTTGGATTTTCCTATGTTTTTAAATTAAGACATTAAGATCAATTTCCAAAAGATGATTTTTTTATTTGTTGTAAATTTCCATCACAAGTTAATTGAGTGTGCCAGTGCTGTTTTCTCCTGCTGCATTTTTTCTTTCTACATTGTTGCCTTGGATACTATTTGTCTGTAAGTAGCCTATTGTATATATTTAGCCTGGATGCCAGCCGAACTTAGCCTTGCATTGTGCAAAGAGTGGTTGCAATGGAAACGATACACGGTGTTGAGTTCTGTTGACAGTTGAGTTGAGTTCCGTTGCTCTAATTGGTTGTAGGTCTATCCAATGAGTGCAGAAGACACACAACTCTCTCTGTATTTCTCAGTATCTGACCCGTTCTCACTCCGAACTTGTAAAATACGGACGCTTGGGCAGTGTCTCTCAGCATCAGATACGACGCAAAAATCCAGCAGCTAGAGTAGAGAGACAACAGTAGAGAGTAGTATGTAGAGAGACAGCAGTAGAGAGTAGTATGTAGAGAGACTACAGTAGAGAGTAGTATGTAGAGAGACAACAGTAGAGAGTAGTATGTAGAGAGACAACAGTAGAGAGTAGTATGTAGAGAGACAACAGTAGAGAGTAGTATGAAGAGAGACAACAGTAGAGAGTAGTATGTAGAGAGACAACAGTAGAGAGTAGTATGTAGAGAGACAGCAGTAGAGAGTAGTATGTAGAGAGACAGCAGTAGAGAGTAGTATGTAGAGAGACAACAGTAGAGAGTAGTGTGAAGAGAGACAACAGTACTGAGTAGTATGTAGAGAGACAACAGTAGAGAGTAGTGTGAAGAGAGACAACAGTAGAGAGTAGTATGTAGAGAGACAGCAGTAGAGAGTAGTATGTAGAGAGACAACAGTAGAGAATAGTATGTAGAGAGACAGCAGTAGAGAGTAGTATTTAGAGAGACAACAGTAGAGAGTAGTTTGTAGAGAGACAACAGCAGAGAATAGTATGTAGAGAGACAGCGGTAGAGAGTAGTATGTAGAGAGACAACAGTAGAGAGTAGTATGTAGAGAGACAACAGTAGAGAGTAGTATGTAGAGAGACAGCAGTAGAGAGTAGTATGTAGAGAGACAACAGTAGAGAGTAGTATGTAGAGAGACAGCAGTAGAGAGTAGTATGTAGAGAGACAACAGTAGAGAGTAGTGTGAAGAGAGACAACAGTACTGAGTAGTATGTAGAGAGACAACAGTAGAGAGTAGTGTGAAGAGAGACAACAGTAGAGAGTAGTATGTAGAGAGACAGCAGTATAGAGTAGTATGTAGAGAGACAGCAGTAGAGAGTAGTATGTAGAGAGACAATGGTAGAGAGTAGTATGTAGAGAGACAGACAACAGTAGAGAGTAGTATGTAGAGAGACAACAGTAGAGAGTAGGGATGCACCGAACCCAGCGTTCGCTTTGGAATTCGGCCGAACTTTGGGCTTTTTGACGGAGTTCGGGTACTGCCGAACGCCAGAATTTTTTTTTCTAATCGAACCGAACGGTACCAAAGAGAAGTAACGAGAGGCGAAACTCGAGAAAAAGAGATGAACGTTATGCTGAGTTTCTGCTCTTGCCAAAGAGTATAGAAGTAACAAGAGGCGAAACTCAATAACACGTTCCATTGCAAACAAAATTGACACGCACCCATGACAGAGCTGCAGCTTCGCTATCTTGGACTGAACTATCTTGTTACTTCACTACTCTTTGTAGAGTTACGTGGTCGATGTAATGACGTAGCTAGACAGAATGCAGTAGCAACCTAGCAACGGCAGTAGGCTGTGAGAAAGTGAAAATGGAACTTGTAAGCAGAAAAAGTTGTTTGGCAGTACTTTCAGACAAAAGAAGGCCATTCAAGTCGCGCTACATGTTCAATTTGCAATGCCGATTTGTCTCGTGGTGGCGAGGACCCTAAACTATACACAACACCGCCGCTGTTAAGACATTTGCGTATGAAACATCCGAAAGACTACGAGTTGTGCATGAAGGATTCTCCAGACAGCAGCCAAAATGCAGCAACTTCAGGTACGGCAAAGGAAGGACAGTCCCAGCTAAAAACTGGTGTTAACCAGACCGAGCCTCCCCATGGGCTGTCTGCTGTTCTCTCGGTAAATCAGTCTTTCTACAGCGAGAGAGGAGCGAACGAACGGCCGGCTGCTGCTCGTTAGCTAACGCTAGCTTTCTAATTCCACCCCCCCCAACGTGTCTTCATCATACCCTGGTTAGCGAAAGTTTGCAAAACAAAATTGTCACTGATCTGGCGATAGTGATGTACTTTCCTATGATGTGAATAGAGCGTGGGGGTAGCCTACTTTATGGGATTATAAATCTAAAAGGCTAATATTTTGGATATTGGTTGGATATTGAGATAGGGTAAACATAGGCCTTGTCAAAAATAGTTTTTCCCACTTGTGTGCCAGGCATAATGTTGCCTAATCTTTTTTGTTTTTTACACTTAAAATACAAAGAAAAATGCACTGCTGTGGACATTGTTTACTTCATTAATGTGTTTACTGTGTTAAGAATAGGAGTAGGGTTCGGTTCGGGGTTCAGCAGAATCTTAACCAGTACGTTCGGTATTCGGCAGAACCCCAAAAGTCTGGGTTTGGTGCATCCCTAGTAGAGAGTAGAATGTAGAGAGACAACAGTAGAGAGTAGTATGTAGAGAGACAACAGTAGAGAGTAGTATGTAGAGAGACAACAGTAGAGAGTAGTGTGTAGAGAGACAGCAGTAGAGAGTAGTATGTAGAGAGACAACAGTAGAGAGTAGTATGTAGAGAGACAACAGTAGAGAGTAGTATGAAGAGAGACAACAGTAGAGAGTAGTAGAGAGACAGCAGTAGAGAGTAGTATGTAGAGAGACAACAGTAGAGAGTAGTATGTAGAGAGACAACAGTAGAGAGTAGCATGTAGAGAGACAGCAGTAGAGAGTAGTATAGAGAGACAGCAGTAGAGAGTAGTATGTAGAGAGACAACAGTAGAGAGTAGTATGTAGAGAGACAACAGTAGAGAGTAGTATAGAGAGACAGCAGTAGAGAGTACTATGTAGAGAGACAACAGTAGAGAGTAGTATGTAGAGAGACAACAGTAGAGAGTAGCATGTAGAGAGACAGCAGTAGAGAGTAGTATGTAGAGAGACAACAGTAGAGAGTAGTATGTAGAGAGACAGCAGTAGAGAGTAGTATGTAGAGAGACAACAGTAAAGAATAGTATGTAGAGAGACAGCAGTAGAGAGTAGTATTTAGAGAGACAACAGTAGAGAGTAGTTTGTAGAGAGACAACAGCAGAGAATAGTATGTAGAGAGACAGCGGTAGAGAGTAGTATGTAGAGAGACAACAGTAGAGAGTAGTATGTAGAGAGACAACAGTAGAGAGTAGTATGTAGAGAGACAGCAGTAGAGAGTAGTATGTAGAGAGGCAGCAGTAGAGAGTAGTATGTAGAGAGACAACAGTAGAGAATAGTATGTAGAGAGACAGCAGTAGAGAGTAGTATTTAGAGAGACAACAGTAGAGAGTAGTTTGTAGAGACAACAGCAGAGAATAGTATGTAGAGAGACAGCGGTAGAGAGTAGTATGTAGAGAGACAACAGTAGAGAGTAGTATGTAGAGAGACAACAGTAGAGAGTAGTATGTAGAGAGACAACAGTAGAGAGTAGTATGTAGAGACAACAGTAGAGAGTAGTATGTAGAGAGACAGCAGTAGAGAGTAGTATGTAGAGAGACAACAGTAAAGAATAGTATGTAGAGAGACAGCAGTAGAGAGTAGTATTTAGAGAGACAACAGTAGAGAGTAGTTTGTAGAGAGACAACAGCAGAGAATAGTATGTAGAGAGACAGCGGTAGAGAGTAGTATGTAGAGAGACAACAGTAGAGAGTAGTATGTAGAGAGACAACAGTAGAGAGTAGTATGTAGAGAGACAGCAGTAGAGAGTAGTATGTAGAGAGGCAGCAGTAGAGAGTAGTATGTAGAGAGACAACAGTAGAGAATAGTATGTAGAGAGACAGCAGTAGAGAGTAGTATTTAGAGAGACAACAGTAGAGAGTAGTTTGTAGAGAGACAACAGCAGAGAATAGTATGTAGAGAGACAGCGGTAGAGAGTAGTATGTAGAGAGACAACAGTAGAGAGTAGATGTAGAGAGACAACAGTAGAGAGTAGTATGTATGAGAGACAGCAGTAGAGAGTAGTATGTAGAGAGACAACAGTAGAGAGTAGTATGTAGAGAGACAGCAGTAGAGAGTAGTATGTAGAGAGACAACAGTAGAGAGTAGTGTGAAGAGAGACAACAGTACTGAGTAGTATGTAGAGAGACAACAGTAGAGAGTAGTGTGAAGAGAGACAACAGTAGAGAGTAGTATGTAGAGAGACAGCAGTATAGAGTAGTATGTAGAGAGACAGCAGTAGAGAGTAGTATGTAGAGAGACAATGGTAGAGAGTAGTATGTAGAGAGACAGACAACAGTAGAGAGTAGTTTGTAGAGAGACAACAGTAGAGAGTAGGGATGCACCGAACCCAGCGTTCGCTTTGGAATTCGGCCGAACTTTGGGCTTTTTGACGGAGTTCGGGTACTGCCGAACGTCAGAATTTTTTTCGACCGAACCGAACGGTACCAAAGAGAAGTAACGAGAGGCGAAACTCGAGAAAAAGAGATGAACGTTATGCTGAGTTTCTGCTCTTGCCAAAGAGTATAGAAGTAACAAGAGGCGAAACTCAATAACACGTTCCATTGCAAACAAAATTGACACGCACCCATGACAGAGCTGCAGCTTCGCTATCTTGGACTGAACTATCTTGTTACTTCACTACTCTTTGTAGAGTTACGTGGTCGATGTAATGACGTAGCTAGACAGAATGCAGTAGCAACCTAGCAACGGCAGTAGGCTGTGAGAAAGTGAAAATGGAACTTGTAAGCAGAAAAAGTTGTTTGGCAGTACTTTCAGACAAAAGAAGGCCATTCAAGTCGCGCTACATGTTCAATTTGCAATGCCGATTTGTCTCGTGGTGGCGAGGACCCTAAACTATACACAACACCGCCGCTGTTAAGACATTTGCGTATGAAACATCCGAAAGACTACGAGTTGTGCATGAAGGATTCTCCAGACAGCAGCCAAAATGCAGCAACTTCAGGTACGGCAAAGGAAGGACAGTCCCAGCTAAAAACTGGTGTTAACCAGACCGAGCCTCCCATGGGCTGTCTGCTGTTCTCTCGGTAAATCAGTCTTTCTACAGCGAGAGAGGAGCGAACGAACGGCGGCCGGTTGCTGCTCGTTAGCTAAACGCTTTCTAATTCCACCCCCAACGTGTCTTCATCATACCCTGGTTAGCTTAAAGTTTGCAAAACAAAATTGTCACTGATCTGGCGATAGTGATGTACTTTCCTATGATGTGAATAGAGCGTGGGGGTAGCCTACTTTATGGGATTATAAATCTAAAAGGCTAATATTTTGGATATTGGTTGGATATTGAGATAGGGTAAACATAGGCCTTGTCAAAAATAGTTTTTCCCACTTGTGTGCCAGGCATAATGTTGCCTAATCTTTTTTGTTTTTTACACTTAAAATACAAAGAAAAATGCACTGCTGTGGACATTGTTTACTTCATTAATGTGTTTACTGTGTTAAGAATAGGAGTAGGGTTCGGTTCGGGGTTCAGCAGAATCTTAACCAGTACGTTCGGTATTCGGCAGAACCCCAAAAGTCTGGGTTTGGTGCATCCCTAGTAGAGAGTAGAATGTAGAGAGACAACAGTAGAGAGTAGTATGTAGAGAGACAACAGTAGAGAGTAGTATGTAGAGAGACAACAGTAGAGAGTAGTGTGTAGAGAGACAGCAGTAGAGAGTAGTATGTAGAGAGACAACAGTAGAGAGTAGTATGTAGAGAGACAACAGTAGAGAGTAGTATGAAGAGAGACAACAGTAGAGAGTAGTATAGAGAGACAGCAGTAGAGAGTAGTATGTAGAGAGACAACAGTAGAGAGTAGTATGTAGAGAGACAACAGTAGAGAGTAGCATGTAGAGACAGCAGTAGAGAGTAGGATAGAGACAGCAGTAGAGAGTAGTATGTAGAGAGACAACAGTAGAGAGTAGTATGTAGAGAGACAACAGTAGAGAGTAGTATAGAGAGACAGCAGTAGAGAGTACTATGTAGAGAGACAACAGTAGAGAGTAGTATGTAGAGAGACAACAGTAGAGAGTAGCATGTAGAGAGACAGCAGTAGAGAGTAGTATGTAGAGAGACAACAGTAGAGAGTAGTATGTAGAGAGACAGCAGTAGAGAGTAGTATGTAGAGAGACAACAGTAAAGAATAGTATGTATGTAGAGACAGCAGTAGAGAGTAGTATTTAGAGAGACAACAGTAGAGAGTAGTTTGTAGAGAGACAACAGCAGAGAATAGTATGTAGAGAGACAGCGGTAGAGAGTAGTATGTAGAGAGACAACAGTAGAGAGTAGTATGTAGAGAGACAACAGTAGAGAGTAGTATGTAGAGAGACAGCAGTAGAGAGTAGTATGTAGAGAGGCAGCAGTAGAGAGTAGTATGTAGAGAGACAACAGTAGAGAATAGTATGTAGAGAGACAGCAGTAGAGAGTAGTATTTAGAGAGACAACAGTAGAGAGTAGTTTGTAGAGAGACAACAGCAGAGAATAGTATGTAGAGAGACAGCGGTAGAGAGTAGTATGTAGAGAGACAACAGTAGAGAGTAGTATGTAGAGAGACAACAGTAGAGAGTAGTATGTAGAGAGACAACAGTAGAGAGTAGTATGTAGAGAGACAACAGTAGAGAGTAGTATGTAGAGAGACAGCAGTAGAGAGTAGTATGTAGAGAGACAACAGTAAAGAATAGTATGTAGAGAGACAGCAGTAGAGAGTAGTATTTAGAGAGACAACAGTAGAGAGTAGTTTGTAGAGAGACAACAGCAGAGAATAGTATGTAGAGAGACAGCGGTAGAGAGTAGTATGTAGAGAGACAACAGTAGAGAGTAGTATGTAGAGAGACAACAGTAGAGAGTAGTATGTAGAGAGACAGCAGTAGAGAGTAGTATGTAGAGAGGCAGCAGTAGAGAGTAGTATGTAGAGAGGCAGCAGTAGAGAGTAGTATGTAGAGAGACAACAGTAGAGAATAGTATGTAGAGAGACAGCAGTAGAGAGTAGTATTTAGAGAGACAACAGTAGAGAGTAGTTTGTAGAGAGACAACAGCAGAGAATAGTATGTAGAGAGACAGCGGTAGAGAGTAGTATGTAGAGAGACAACAGTAGAGAGTAGTATGTAGAGAGACAACAGTAGAGAGTAGTATGTAGAGAGACAGCAGTAGAGAGTAGTATGTAGAGAGACAACAGTAGAGAGTAGTATGTAGAGAGACAGCAGTAGAGAGTAGTATGTAGAGAGACAACAGTAGAGAATAGTATGTAGAGAGACAGCAGTAGAGAGTAGTATGTAGAGAGACAACAGTAGAGAGTAGTATGTAGAGAGACAGCAGTAGAGAATAGTATGTAGAGAGACAACAGTAGAGAGTAGTATGTAGAGAGACAACAGTAGAGAGTAGTATGTAGAGAGACTGTGTAATCACGTAAACATGGCGCTCTCTCTCCTGCTGGACACCATAAACGAATATCAGCGGGCCCAACCCGACGGAGTTCATATAATCGCAGGAGACTTTTGATAAGGCCAACTTGACGCACTGCCATTTTAATTGCATTTTGTGTCTGTTAAGAAGCACAAAGGCATTCTTTAGAAGATGCCCACACAACTGGCATTTTAGCTAACTGGGACCTCTAGCCATTAGCTGCAGCAACTCCACTTTGCTAGCACTGATTTTGGTCATTTTTTTTTACTATCAACAGTACTCAGAGATATATAGCGATCAAGATGCAGGTAAAAATCGTCCGGAGTTCTCCTTTAATGGATGACGGCCAGGAGTGAACCACCCAATGTGCAGTGATTTTTTACAGGTTTGAATACTTGACTTTGTTTTGTTTGTTCCCCAGAGGTGAGAGATGAAGAATGGAAGGAGCTCAGCCCGGATATCGCTGCACTACACCAGCTCAGAGGACTGTCTGAACACATGTTTCATGAAAATATCAGGAACCCACCGAACCACAGGTCTCTTGTTATGGACTTTCTGTCACCTCTCCATAGGTACACAAATATTAAACACAAAACCACAGAGAACACAGAGATGGTTAAAGTGATGTATTGCAAAAGTTTATGTAATTAATAACAGGGGAGTTACAGAGGACTGCATGCAAAAGTGGCCCTAATCAGATTTTTTTTTGGGGGGGTCAAGTGACCAGGTCAGACTACTTCAGAAGTAGTGTGAACACTCAAATCAGATTTAGACCACTTTCGTATGTGGTCCTGAATCAGACCCAGGTCTGATGTTTCTTCAATGCGGCAGCAGTGTGAACAACCAAGGCGGATTTGATGCAACTTTTACGTCAATCTACATCAACATTTGTCACAATTATGTGCTGGTGGGAGTTAGCCCTAGACACAGACAGTAACATTACAAACTTGACTAGGCCTACAACATGGAGAACAGTGATGGAGCAAGTCAATGGAGGGGGGGTGGGTGAGGTGTTAGACTTAATTAGCGTTATGCGCATTAATGTTATGGCTGCCATTAAACAAACATTTTGAAATAAAAGCGAAAATGCTTACTTCCTCCCTAACCTCCCTAACTTGAGTTCAACAGCGTGCTGCATCTGATGTCATTGCTATTGTTGGCGTAAAGTCCACACTAACCATAATTTTGTCGCAGAAAATTATGTTTTCACTTTCCATGGCCAATCAGTGAAAAGCACTATTCTTGATGCAGTGTTTTATTTATATTATTATATTATTATATCTCTCTTGCCAATTGTCTTTGAACACGTATCGTTAGCTCTGCAATAGCGAAGAGGCTAACGGCTAAAAATAGCTAACGTTGGTAACGCTAATCACCAAACAGCAACAGAAAGTAGCTTGTCTACATAAACCAGGAGTAAGAGTTATGGTTAGGGGATAGCTACACAACCTTAACCCTTGTGTTGTCCTCCCGTCAACCATGAAACTTGTTATCTTCTCGCGTATACAGGCCGGATCATCCCTTTTTTTGAGGTTTTTGTTGCTTTTCCTGCACTTTTATTCACTACCACCAGATTCACCACTATCATCAACTTATTACCACTAGTTTTATAAAAAAAAATTTAATTCATGGTGAATGAACCTCCTTTATATGAAATTACACCTAATTTTTTATTAAAAAAAGCTGAAATTATGAATTATTTAGACAAATAGTTACAAATGAGTGGATAATAACAGACTGTCAAAGTTTAGTCAGGATACTGTTTAAAAACCATTTCATTGTTTGTTCAAAAGCTGTAACATTTAATAAAACTCTATGAAATCTATGAAAATTCTATGAAAGTAGGGATCTGACCCTTCATTTTACTCGAGAAGAGTGTTGTATGTAAAAAAGCATGTTATTTTTGGGCAATTTGCGTGAAAGAAAATCCAAATTTCTGATGCAGAAAGGAAACGTCAATTACAACATGGAGTAACAAATAAAGTTATGGGCAGATTAATTGTTAATTGTGCCATTATAATAACAAACACATAATGACAGCCTAAACTTGCAAACAGTTATGATTAAGTAGCTGTTAATTAAGGTTATCTAACCCGAGTCTGCTGCCAGCAGGTTGGTCATACTCTGTAGCTCCGCTCATTGAAAACAAAAGCGTAAGTGTTCAAAATCATCATAGATATCCAAAGGGATGGAATCTATCCCGGAGAACGTGTTGCAGACACAAAACAGCCGGTCACTCCTCCTCATCCTCCACGTTATCCCACCTTTTAAAACGATGCACCATGCCAACCCATCTTACGGAAGACTTTACACCTACAAAGTGCCTGGTGTAAAATTTACGTTGTAATGTATGCCTAAACGTTAGAACTATTTCAGCTGGTGCAACCCCTAAAATGTTAGTAGCACGTAAACTCTGCAGTTACAATTTACGCTCAAACTAGTCTACGTTTGAACTAACGCATAGCTGGTGCAACCCAATGCTGATTGTTTTAATATTTTTGTTTGTATTTTCTCTTAGGAACACATCCATACATGGGGCCAGAGTTGAGAGATCTGTTAGCAGGTAAGAACTAAGCTTTCTAGTACAGTTCTGGTGAGAATATGTTTGAAATCAAACTCTGGTGCAGTCCTAACCACCGCACTGAAACCACTGAAAAGATTGGCCTAGCCCACACAAGCTCAATCGCCAAAAACTAGGATTTGGCATTGACAAACGGTTCCAATTTGAAAAAGTTTCAAACCCCAACACAAAGATAGAGGAAGGGGACGGACATCTGGCCGAACCTTTGGCGGCACCGGAACAATCCCATAAATTAAACGTTGTCAATATAGTTTTGTAGAACCAAACCTATGGAGGGTTGGTGGTATGTACACCAACCCTCCATAGGCCACTAATCAAAACAATGGCTTTGTCGTTAGATGTTTTAAAACTACCCTAAAGATGAACTGCCTTTTACAGTTAGATACAATAATGTAATGAGCTGAAGAACTGGAGGTGACAGGCGCAACCCATTGTCATTCCCAACTCGTCATATACTGACACTCCTGCACGTAGACACCCAAATATCCCTCGTTAGCTGAAGCTAACAATATATTTCAAGCCATTCAATGTAGATTAGAAGCTAAATCTCTTGTGCGAGACGGATTCGTTCCCTACGTGGCCTTGGTAAAATATATTTTTAAATTTAAACCAAAGTGTTTTTCTTAGCGAAGGTATTGTCAAACTCTCATGTGATCTGCATAAGGTTACTCAATCTGTGTAAGTGTTGTGTAACCCTCTCAGATATAAAGTTGTTAATCTTCTTTTAGGGAAGACATTGACCAAAACCCGATGAGTTTGCTGTCTGATCTTCAGGAAAATGAGAAGTTCACAGCTTCTGTTATTCAGATGGAACAGGTTAGTGGATTTTAAATTAAAATGGAAAGCAGCACTGAGTTCAGACAAACAAGCTTAATTTACTGGAACCCAAATCAGTGTTTAATTACTAAAACTAGCAAAAGAGTTGATCTTGCATAGACACACAGAAAACAAAAACAAAGTTACCATTTAAGACAACAAGTGGGACTTTCTTGAGTTAAATGTTCATCCCCTCCAATTTATGATAAAGTAATATATATAAAAATTATTTCAACTGGATTATCTGCTGTGTTTTATATGTAGTTTTTTATCACCTATTGTCCAGGATTTTGAAGGCTTCTTGGCAGCGATTGATAAACAGAAGACACAAGATGTTCTCCTGAGTGCTTCGGAGATCTCGCACAGCTACAGCCAAAAACTTCTGGTCATGACTGACAAAGAAAAGTCAACAAATGACAGAGTCCAACAGGAATACAGCATGGATCCTCGTAACTCAGTAATAGTCAGCAAAGAATGCCTGTTCAATGTCTCGTGTGTACCAGAAGCAGACAGCTACACCTTGGTGAAAATATTTGGGAGTGTTTCAGAAGATGGACAAACTGTGTCTGGTCTTTCTGGCTCTTCACTCGCAGAGATGATGTTGAAACCGTCACTGGAAACTACGCCCGTGTTCTCTCTCGATGGAAACACAACCAAAGACTTCCAACATAACTTCATTCGCGTTTTTACGGCCCGTGGCATCACAGCAGTTCTAGAAACAACCCAGGAGAATCACCAGACTTACCAGGTCATGAACCAACTTAGAGAAGTTTTGGGATACCAAATTCCACAAAGACCGGTTGATCACAGCACCCAGTACGACCACCAGAAGATCCTCATCCTGGAAGATGACCATACTGTCAGAAAAGCTGCTACGTATCTTATTGAGAAGCATCCAACGGTTTCCTCTGTCTATGTTCTTGATAACAACCAAAGACCAGTACTGATCCGAGGTGACTCTGTGCCTCTGACAGAGGACAGCCGGCTGGTGCTGGTCGGCCACGGCAGGAAAGACAACTCAGGAGAAATGAGACTGGGAGGATACGAAGTGCAAGAAGTCTCCAAAATAATTCAACAAACCTCCAGGGATTCCAATAAAATTAAAACAATAACTGTGGTGGCTTGTGACATTGGCTCAGATAAAGCATTCATTGAAACGCTGCTGAAGGATCTCCATGACACCGCCGGCATCGAGACAGAGCTGCACATCAGGGATGCTGTGCTCCAGGTCAGACACACAGGAGAGGAAATCACCCAAGAGATCACTAAGGATGGAGAGCAATGGCAACGTGAAGATGACCGCAAGAAAGTGGTCGCAACCATCGACAGGAATGGAGATGTAATAATTAGAAATGGGCCCGGCAGTAAAGGAAAGGAAATCTTTACTGCTGAAAGAAACTTTCTAGGTCCAAAAAAAAACCGTTTTCTGGTCTACAGAGACAGCTGGCCAGATGAGCCAAGGAGATTTATTACCCAGAATGTTTTTGGGGAGGATGCTGAAGTACATAAGGCTTGTGATGAACTTGAAGCTCTATCCTGGGGATTCTTTCACAACGAAAACATACCCGCTCCAGAAAAAATTAAGATTAAAAACTTGGATCTAAAAGAGTATTATTTATCCCAAAAAAAAATAGTTAAAAATGAAAAAACGAGACAGTATGAGGAGACAGGGGAGGTAGAGAAGATAAATAATAAACACAAAGTAAAAGATATTCTTTCCAACTGTTATGAGATTAAATCAGGAGAAGATATCAGGAATATAATCCGTCACTATGCAAAGACCGGAGAAGATGAGGTTACATACCTGAAGGTCAATGACTGGATATTAGAGGTTAATCCTAAATATATGTATGTTGCTCCAATCGGAAAAAAGCTTGACAACAATGAAAGAGGAAATGAACAACAAGTTAAGAAATGTATAGAAGATCAGATAGGAAAAGAAAGTTACTCTAAAATACGAGAAGGAATTAAAACAGAAATGGGCCAGAATGACCCAATAAAAGTATATGCTCAATATGTGGAAGGTATTTTTCGTGGAGAGCCCACAACACCTCACCTGCCGCTCCCCACTGAGGCCTGGTGCACCACATATTTCACTGCATCAGTTATATCTGAATCTGCTAGAAACTTCCGGACATTTCCTCTGATTCTCATGGCCCTGGATATGATCCAAAGCACAGACAACAATATCAAAGAGAATGGACTGAACTTTCTTTGGGAAGAACATTCAATGGCAAGAGGAGGTTCTTGGATTGACCCAAGCAGGCGTGGATTTAGTGGCTCAGCCGACTATGAAGGTTCCAGCAAATCAAAGAATTACTTTAATCCTTCGACTCCTGAGCAATTAATGGATAATCTTAAAGATCTTATAACAAAGGAAGTCCAACTGTATAGTAGGTGGATTCAAAAGGAAGGAGGAAATAATCCATATCAGATATTCGATATTGCTAAAAACAAGTACAGGATAACTGAACGTAATTCAGTTCAGGATTACAAAACATTCACAAAAAAATTAGATAACAGCGACTATCCAGCATCTGGCAGATTAGGAGGCTACAATGATGGCCACGTAACATCCCAAGACTTAAAATCTGCCTCCGAGTTGGAAAAGTCCTTCAAACTTGAATCGTATTATTCCAGGCAGAGCGTATTAACCGCTGAACAAGTCCACAGTCAGTTAAAGGCAAAATATGGTGAAAGTCTGGCAGGGTTGCAGGTCCTGACGCTAAACCTGTTGAGTTTAGGACTAAGTTATCTCAAGAGAGTCAACGCTACTATGAAACAATGTCAGAGAGCATTGAAACAGCAGTTCATGACATGGAAAATCACGGTTCAATCTCCTCCCATCAAGGCAGCAAGTACGTAGAGCACGCTGGGCATGCTGTTGGGACGCTGGGCCTCATGCTGGGGCTGAAAGGAGCTGTTCGTGCTTTTGAACAGGGTGACATTAAAGATGGTGTGGTGGGGTCTCTGCAAACGGCTCATGGAGTGACAGCTATGACATCGTCTGTTATTGCAAAGAAAGCTTTGTCCTCAGAGGCCAGAATGGCCAAAGCTGTAACATCGGTCATGAAAAGCCCTGCAATGAAGGGTTTTACATCAGTTATACCAATAGTGGGAATTGGATTCGGGATATACAATCTTGAACAAGATTTGGAGAGAGGTGATGCGCTGGGAAACATTGATGCTGCCTTAGATGGTAGTATGGTTGTTTTAGATGTTATTGAAACTGCTCAGCCTGAACTGGCCCCGTTTATAGTGCCTATAAACCTGGCTTTATCCGTAGTCCGGATGGTCAATGATGAAATTTATATGGGCATACAGAATGAGCTAAACAACCTCCCGAAAGATGCTGGAGTTCTGGAGAAACTGCGGGCCGTTTCTTTGGGCTTTCTGAAGGGGATTCAGCATTTTGGAATTAGTGTGGCGAGTTTCTTTTACGATTGGCATTACGATGAAATTGAGCAGGGAAACAGACTTGTTGCACAGATATCAGACTATAACAAATATTACAAAGTTACAAAGCATCAGGATGGAACGAGCGTCGTTGATTTTAGCAGTGGCGACTCTTCTGGGAACGGAGGAGGAGTTCACTTCTGCCTCGCCGACCAGGGTCCGTCTGAACTCTGCATGGACTATTTTGTGTCTAGTAATGAGAGTTTTGGGAAAAGGTGTTGGCAGATTGATACACAGGGAAGCAAAGATATTATTCTTGGCCTGGGAGAGTCAAAGAAGTTAGAGTACACAACACTACAGAAGAAAATACTCTGGTTCATACCAGCCGGCTCTGTGACGGTGGTTTCAGGTTATAAAGCTGTACCAGAGTCAAGGTTTGGGGAATACAAAGGAAATAGAGATTCTAATCATTTTTTTGCAATTCAGAAAGCAGAGGATGAACATGTGATTGAAGTCATGTTAAATTACTATTACAGGCTTTATGGTGAACCAGGTAATGACATATTCTTCCTCGGTCCACAGAGAAGTTACGTTGAAGGATGCGGAGGAAAAGACACGTACATTATTCCTAAAAATGGAGGGAAAACAGCCATTAACAACTACGATCCTTCCAAAGCACTAGACACTCTTCATTTAAGTGTTGATTACAGTCACATTTCTGTGTCTAAATCTGGAAATGATGTTGTGTTAATGTATGAGGGAAGTCACACTGTGACCATAGAAGGATGGTTTTTAGGGGAACTGTATCGTCACATGAACATGATGTCTGGAGACGGAGTCTTGTTTGAGATTTCCTCCGTCGTGGTTTCTTCTGTTCAGCTGGTGGCCGTAGGGATTAACAGGATGTTTAGCTCTAGTGGTGGATATGTAGATGCATCCCAGCCACTTTTAAGCACAGTTACAAACATCTTTGGATCTCAGGGTACTGATTTCCTCTATGGAAATGGAGAGAATAATATCATAGATGGAGGAGGAGGTTATGATTGGTTGATAGGCCGTGAAGGAGAAGACATGTACATAGTGAAAGTCAGAAAACAGTCATTAGTGTCGATTATAAATTACTCCAAAGACACTAAAACAGACCTGGCCATAATAGAAGCAAACCTTCACACCTTTAGAGTGGAAGTAATGGATGACCATGTTTTTCTGAACGCTTTCCACGACAACACGTCCATCAGTGTGGTTTTAATGAATTGGTTCAGATCAGCAGCAGACAGACATTTGTTTGTTGTCACAAAGGATTTGATCACTTTCACAATCTCAGATAACAAGGCCGACTGCCTGGACAGAGACCCGTTCACCAAGTGTATTAAAAGTAGCAGCATCGACTACAGCAGCTCGCCATCTCCTCTGCTGGTGGACCTTCAGGAGGACGAGGCTTTTAGCATTGTGACGGAGGTTCATGGGTCAAATTTCAACGATGCAATCAGAGGGAACAAAGAACCCAACGTTATTGTCCCAGGAGAAGGAGATGATTTCATCCAGGGTAGAGGAGGAGAGGACTGGTACGTTATCACGCCGGGCCAAGGAGTAAAAACCATCAACAATCAATCTCCAGATCTAGCCATGGATATTCTCTTTCTGGAAGAACAATACGAGAACATAATGTGTTCTTGTGAAGGGCAGAGCATCATCATTTTGGTACACGGTAGAAAAGATGTTATTTTACAGAACTGGTTTGATTCAAAGTTTCATCAGCATCTGCAGATTAAAACCAGTGATGGAATAACAGCTGGACTGATGACCAACCGCAGCAGCTGTGACGAGTCTTTAATGTTCCCCATAACTGTTGGTTATAGAAACCAGAAACCTGAACCACTTAATTCGCTCCAAACACATCTCCAGAAACACTCAATTAGTGTAGAAGATGAGTCTGAACACGAGTGTTTCAGATATAGAAGAAATAATTCACAGATTAAGCGAGTCTTCTGTGGCCTTCAAGGCACAATGATGAATATGAATAATCATGATTCAGTGAAAGAAATGTACGGTTCCTCAGGTTTCGACATCATGGTTGGGAACAGCAATGAGAATCTGCTTGATCCGTACACTGGAGGTGCCTTAATGTTTGGAGGTGAAGGAAAAGACACTTACGTAATCAAACAAGGATATGGAAATGACTCAATGATCGATAACTTTGCAGAAGATCAGAATATTGATACTGTGTTGGTTGACATGGATTATCTTCATGGCAGTAAAGTCACACTGGACTCATCAACAGAAGATCTGAAAGTGACGATCACATCAGAAGGGGAACAATTCAAATTCACTGTGCTCAACTACACCAATGGTTACCAACATCAGCACTTAGAATTTCAGAGCTCTGACGGAGTGAATTTTAAATTGAAATCACTAAACTCAACTGGAGATGTCGCTTTTTTTGACACTGAAGCTTTCAAAGTGACTCTGAAACAGCTGCAGGTTGACTGCCGCTTGGATCTCAACTCTCAGAGAAATCTGTCAAAGGTCCACACGGTGCAAGGCTGTCCCTCCCAGTCCAATAACATATTAGGTAAGTAGCAGAGCTGTCAATCTTCCTCTTTAATGCAATTCAAATTTCATTCCTTATTTAGTTTTTATATTCAAATTTAAAAAGTATTCTGCCTTTTAATAAGGCTATAGTGTGTAGTTTCTGTCGTTCATAGTACATGTTCCTGTACCCTTGCCATAGATTCTATGTGCTCTTTCAATTTCCGTGCCTTGTTCTGTAAGGAGGGCATCCATACAGGTAGTTGTTCTTGCAGGAACCCAACTGGGTCATCCTTTTCGCTGCCCTCTTTTAGTCCAATGATGCGTACATTGCTGCATCGTTATCTGTCTTCCATTTGGGCTATCTGATGCTCAAATTTCTTCTGGTCATCAACACCCCTGTGTGTTGTCCATTCGTTGCATCAGATCACGTACAGTAGTTCCCTGCATCTCAAGCTCTGTCCTGATGTGTTGCAGCGAGGTATTCATTTATTAATTGCTTCTCCAAGACCTGAGCGATAAAGTCCTCCATGTTTAGGTCCGCGCTAGCATCAGTCGCCATGTTAGCAGATTTCTGTTTCTGAGTAGGTAACTTAGATGACAACGAGACCTGCTTTCTTGCGCTTGCAGGCATTTCACTGAGTCACTGTGATAACAAATAAAATGATTTGACGTCGAAGAGAAAGGAATGGACCTGATTTTTCAATGAAATAAGGAGGTGGGTAAGGAGCTTTATCTCTCAGCGACCATTGCGATTGTTGTTCATGTGACCTCTCAAAAGCCCTTTTTATATTCTTTTTAATAATTTTTTTTAATAGTTTTTACTGCTCTTTAATGTTTTATGTGAATCACTTTGAATCGCCTTGTTGCTGTAATGTGCTGTGGACATAAAGCTGCCTTGCCTCTTGCCTTAGGTAACGATCAAGACAACGCTCTGATTGGTGGGTGGAAGGATGACGCCTTGGAAGGAGGCGCCGGAGATGACACGCTGATCGGAGGGAACGGAGACGACATCCTGATTGGTGGCTTGGGAGACGACACTCTTTATGGAGAGGACGGAAATGACACTATGATGGGAAACTCTGGCCGGGACGTCTTCCTTCCTGGACCAGGGGCCGATCTGGTGGACGGGGGTCCTGGCAGAGACACGGTGGTGTACCGGGGCGATCCTGACACAGGTAAAGGAGTTTATGTAAACCTGCTGACGGGACAAGGCCGCTACGCCGATGCTGAGGGCGACGTGTTGAAGGATGTGGAGATAGTCATCGGCACCATCTACTCTGATATCTTGGTGTCCGGTTACGAAAGTTCTCTCCTCAAAGGCTCGGACGGTAATGACATCTTGGTGTCCACCGGTGGCGATTACCTGGTCGGCGGTAATGGAAATGACATTTACATGTTGGCTTTCAACCACGGTTCAGTCACGGTAGTTAACTGTGCCAAAGACAACGCTACAGACGTCTTGTACATGAGCTCACAGTCAACGCCGCCATTTGACTGCCAACTTTTGTCTGATAGAGTTCTCCTGACTTTCTTTGGACTTAACCAAACTACAGTTAAAATTACACTGCAAGGCTGGATCAGTGATGAGAACGAATGTGGTCATTTGAAGTTGGTTTTTAGAGATCAGGAGGTGTCGGTGGACCAGCTGCTGCAAGAGTGTCAGTTAAGACAGATGAAATCAGTTTGGTCTCTAGTCAAAAAGATCATTTATGTCCTCTGTTTTCTCATTTTTTCAGTTTTCATTTTGCTAATAAGCAGAACATTAGTTTTAAGGGCAAAACAACAAAAGTAACGGGAACAAACAGATGTTGATGCAGTATCAGTTTCTCTGCCGGCTGATAAGGTAGAGTTACTTTAAAAGCAAGGACACAGTTTCTGCAAAGCTGGATCAGTGATGAGAACGAATGTGGTCATTTAAAGTTGTTTAATAGACATTTGGAGGTGTCGGTGGACCAGCTACTGCAAGAGTGTCAGTTAAGACTATTTAGGAAATGTCATCTTCCTCTTAGTTTTTGCAAACAAGCAGAACATCAGTTTTAAGGGTAAAAAATAACAAAAGAAATGAAAACAAAGAACTAAATGTTGATGCAGTATTAGTTTCTATGCTGGCTGATGTATCGTAGAGTTTAATCTTGAAAAGCAAGGACACAGTTTCTGAATTTCATTGATCATTTGTCATTTTATCTTAACTAATGCCGTGCCCTTTCAAACATGTCTGTTTAGGACTGATTGTTTGGACTCCTGTCTTGCTGCTTGTAGCTTTCTCCAGAACCATTGTACCCCAAAATTACTTAAAGAAGGACCACAAAGTAACCCACTGTGTAATATTAAGCTTGTTTTAGATGAGCTGCGCCTCGCCCCCTGCTGGGTGGTGACAAAACACTGCAGTCAAGTAGGACAGTTTCAGCCTTCAGTCTGAACAGGAATTTACAGAAACACTCACTTCCTGTTAAGTCTGATTCAGATCTATTAAAATGTTATTGTACCCATATATCCACTTGTTTAGATTCTGACAGAGTAGCTGTTAAAACTCTGCACGTAATCTGCTGCTGATGTCAATAAACAAAATTTAAACAAAGTTTCTTCAAATATCAATCAGAAACTCTCCAAATCTAAAATAATGAAAAGTTGATATAAAACCTCATAGTGCATACCTCTTTGATCTTGCGAGGTCATTGATTCCCATTTGCAGGATCAATTTGGACCCAAATCTATCGATTCTGCGCAGGCCTTGCTGATCTTCAACACACCTGATGACTTACTATCGTTAACAATTTAACACTTCAGCAGAAGTATTAATTCTCAGCATCGGTCAGGTCAGTTCCACAGTTAACTTTAAAAAGTTTTTGTGTTGAAACTTGAGATACTGCCTCATTGGGCACCCAACAATACACCCGACAAGTGTGAAGTAGATCGGATGAACAGTTCTCGAGATATGTTGAGGACAGCGCGCCACACACACACACACACACACACAGACACACACACACACACACACACACACACACACACACACACACAAGCTTTATAGTTAGATTTATCATGTGTTGTTTATGTAAAACATTTAGTGAATGACAAACCTCTTCTACTTTAAGGGCACAGTGTCTGATTTGGATTATTTAGTAATCTAGTATGTTGAGGAAAATATATAAAATGAAAACAATCTTATTATAAACTACATATCGTGTTGTGATTGTAATGTAGCCAAACAAAAACTGTAACTGTACTCAAATGTTTTTATAATCACATGGATTGTTTATGCTTTGTTCATGGAAATAAAATCATCATCATGCAGAACACCTACCACCAGAGGGAGGCATTGTATTTGTTAATAGTCTCACAGGCAGGAAGTGGAAGAAGTATTACTGCAGTAAAAGTACTAATACCACACTGTAATAATACTCTGTTACAAGTCAAAGTCCTGCAGTGAAAATGTTACTTCAGTAAAAGTATGTAAGTATAATCAGGAAAATGCAGTTAAAGTATTAAAACATTTTAGAAAGTGAAAAGGATCCATCCAGTGTGTGTTTAATGGTCTCATCATCTCAGCTGGACTTATATTGTTGGCTACTTTCATTCATAATAAAACATCAGATTTGATAAACTACATGTGTTCTGTGTGCAGAAATCTTAATGTGCAAAGTAATTAGTAACTAAAGTAACTAGTAACTAAAGCTGGAACAGATGAATGTAGCGGACTAACTAAAGTAACTAGTAACTAAAGCTGGAACAGATGAATGTAGCGGAGTAACTAAAGTAACTAGTAACTAAAGCTGGAACAGATGAATGTAGCGGAGTAACTAAAGTAACTAGTAACTAAAGCTGGAACAGATGAATGTAGCGGAGTAACTAAAGTAACTAGTAACTAAAGCTGGAACAGATGAATGTAGCGGAGTAACTAAAGTAACTAGAAACTAAAGCTGGAACAGATGAATGTAGCGGAGTAACTAAAGTAACTAGTAACTAAAGCTGGAACAGATGAATGTAGCGGAGTAACTAAAGTAACTAGAAACTAAAGCTGGAACAGATGAATGTAGCGGAGTAACTAAAGTAACTAGTAACCAAAGCTGGAACAGATGAATGTAGCGGAGTAACTAAAGTAACTAGAAACCAAAGCTGGAACAGATGAATGTAGCGGAGTAACTAAAGTAACTAGTAACTAAAAGCTGGAACAGATGAATGTAGAGGAGTAACTAAAGTAACTAGTAACCAAAGCTGGAACAGATGAATGTAGCGGAGTAACTAAAGTAACTAGTAACCAAAGCTGGAACAGATGAATGTAGCGGAGTAACTAAAGTAACTAGTAACTAAAGCTGGAACAGATGAATGTAGCGGAGTAACTAAAGTAACTAGTAACCAAAGCTGGAACAGATGAATGTAGCGGAGTAACTAAAGTAACTAGAAACCAAAGCTGGAACAGATGAATGTAGCGGAGTAACTAAAGTAACTAGTAACCAAAGCTGGAACAGATGAATGTAGCGGAGTAACTAAAGTAACTAGAAACTAAAGCTGGAACAGATGAATGTAGCGGAGTAACTAAAGTAACTAGTAACTAAAGCTGTAACAGATGAATGTAGCGGAGTAACTAAAGTAACTAGTAACTAAAGCTGGAACAGATGAATGTAGCGGAGTAACTAAAGTAACTAGTAACTAAAGCTGGAACAGATGAATGTAGAGGAGTAACTAAAGTAACTAGTAACTAAAGCTGGAACAGATGAATGTAGAGGAGTAACTAAAGTAACTAGTAAGTAAAGCTGGAACAGATGAATGCAGTGGAGTAACTAAAGTAACTAGTAACTAAAGCTGGAACAGATGAATGTAGCGGAGTAACTAAAGTAACTAGTAACTAAAGCTGGAACAGATGAATGTAGCGGAGTAACTAAAGTAACTAGTAACTAAAGCTGTAACAGATGAATGTAGCGGAGTAACTAAAGTAACTAGTAACTAAAGCTGGAACAAATGAATGTAGCGGAGTAACTAAAGTAACTAGTAACTAAAGCTGGAACAGATGAATGTAATGGAGTAACTAAAGTAACTAGTAACTAAAGTAACTAGTAACTAAAGCTGTAACAGATGAATGTAGTGGAGTAACTAAAGTAACTAGTAACTAAAGCTGTAACAGATGAATGTAGCGGAGTAACTAAAGTAACTAGTAACTAAAGCTGTAACAGATGAATGTAGCGGAGTAACTAAAGTAACTAGTAACTAAAGCTGGAACAGATGAATGTAGTGGAGTGACTAAAGTAACTAGAAACTAAAGCTGGAACAGATGAATGTAGCGGAGTAACTAAAGTAACTAGTAACTAAAGCTGGAACAGATGAATGTAGCGGAGTAACTAAAGTAACTAGAAACTAAAGCTGGAACAGATGAATGTAGCGGAGTAACTAAAGTAACTAGTAACTAAAGCTGGAACAGATGAATGTAGAGGAGTAACTAAAGTAACTAGTAACCAAAGCTGGAACAGATGAATGTAGAGGAGTAACTAAAGTAACTAGTAACCAAAGCTGGAACAGATGAATGTAGTGGAGTAACTAAAGTAACTAGTAACCAAAGCTGGAACAGATGAATGTAGCGGAGTAACTAAAGTAACTAGTAACCAAAGCTGGAACAGATGAATGTAGTGGAGTAACTAAAGTAACTAGTAACCAAAGCTGGAACAGATGAATGTAGCGGAGTAACTAAAGTAACTAGTAACCAAAGCTGGAACAGATGAATGTAGCGGAGTAACTAAAGTAACTAGTAACCAAAGCTGGAACAGATGAATGTAATGGAGTAACTAAAGTAACTAGTAACCAAAGTAACTAGTAACCAAAGCTGTAACAGATGAATGTAGTGGAGTAACTAAAGTAACTAGTAACCAAAGCTGGAACAGATGAATGTAGCGGAGTAACTAAAGTAACTAGTAACTAAAGCTGGAACAGATGAATGTAGCGGAGTAACTAAAGTAACTAGTAACCAAAGCTGGAACAGATGAATGTAGCGGAGTAACTAAAATAACTAGTAACCAAAGCTGGAACAGATGAATGTAGCGGAGTAACTAAAGTAACTAGAAACCAAAGCTGGAACAGATGAATGTAGCGGAGTAACTAAAGTAACTAGTAACCAAAGCTGGAACAGATGAATGTAGCGGAGTAACTAAAGTAACTAGTAACCAAAGCTGGAACAGATGAATGTAGCGGAGTAACTAAAGTAACTAGTAACCAAAGCTGGAACAGATGAATGTAGCGGAGTAACTAAAGTAACTAGAAACCAAAGCTGGAACAGATGAATGTAGCGGAGTAACTAAAGTAACTAGTAACCAAAGCTGGAACAGATGAATGTAGCGGAGTAACTAAAGTAACTAGAAACTAAAGCTGGAACAGATGAATGTAGCGGAGTAACTAAAGTAACTAGTAACCAAAGCTGGAACAGATGAATGTAGTGGAGTAACTAAAGTAACTAGTAACCAAAGCTGGAACAGATGAATGTAGCGGAGTAACTAAAGTAACTAGTAACCAAAGCTGGAACAGATGAATGTAGCGGAGTAACTAAAGTAACTAGTAACCAAAGCTGGAACAGATGAATGTAATGGAGTAACTAAAGTAACTAGTAACCAAAGCTGGAACAGATGAATGTAGCGGAGTAACTAAAGTAACTAGTAACCAAAGCTGGAACAGATGAATGTAATGGAGTAACTAAAGTAACTAGTAACCAAAGTAACTAGTAACCAAAGCTGTAACAGATGAATGTAGTAAGCAAACTAAAGTAACTAGTAACTAAAGTAACTAGTAACCAAAGCTGGAACAGATGAATGTAGCGGAGTAACTAAAGTAACTAGTAACCAAAGCTGGAACAGATGAATGTAGCGGAGTAACTAAAGTAACTAGAAACCAAAGCTGGAACAGATGAATGTAGCGGAGTAACTAAAGTAACTAGTAACCAAAGCTGGAACAGATGAATGTAGCGGAGTAACTAAAGTAACTAGTAACCAAAGCTGGAACAGATGAATGTAGCGGAGTAACTAAAGTAACTAGTAACCAAAGCTGGAACAGATGAATGTAGCGGAGTAACTAAAGTAACTAGTAACCAAAGCTGGAACAGATGAATGTAGCGGAGTAACTAAAGTAACTAGAAACCAAAGCTGGAACAGATGAATGTAGCGGAGTAACTAAAGTAACTAGTAACCAAAGCTGGAACAGATGAATGTAGCGGAGTAACTAAAGTAACTAGAAACCAAAGCTGGAACAGATGAATGTAGCGGAGTAACTAAAGTAACTAGTAACCAAAGCTGGAACAGATGAATGTAGAGGAGTAACTAAAGTAACTAGTAACCAAAGCTGGAACAGATGAATGTAGTGGAGTAACTAAAGTAACTAGTAACCAAAGCTGGAACAGATGAATGTAGCGGAGTAACTAAAGTAACTAGTAACCAAAGCTGGAACAGATGAATGTAGCGGAGTAACTAAAGTAACTAGAAACCAAAGCTGGAACAGATGAATGTAGCGGAGTAACTAAAGTAACTAGTAACCAAAGCTGGAACAGATGAATGTAGAGGAGTAACTAAAGTAACTAGTAACCAAAGCTGGAACAGATGAATGTAGTGGAGTAACTAAAGTAACTAGTAACCAAAGCTGGAACAGATGAATGTAGCGGAGTAACTAAAGTAACTAGTAACCAAAGCTGGAACAGATGAATGTAGCGGAGTAACTAAAGTAACTAGTAACCAAAGCTGTAACAGATGAATGTAGCGGAGTAACTAAAGTAACTAGTAACCAAAGCTGGAACAGATGAATGTAGCGGAGTAACTAAAGTAACTAGTAACCAAAGCTGGAACAGATGAATGTAATGGAGTAACTAAAGTAACTAGTAACAAAGCTAATGAAGTAACTAGTAACCAAAGCTAGTAAACAAATGAACAGATGAATGTAGTGGAGCAACTAAAGTAACTAGTAACCAAAGCTGTAACAGATGAATGTAGCGGAGTAACTAAAGTAACTAGTAACCAAAGCTGGAACAGATGAATGTAGTGGAGTAACTAAAGTAACTAGTAACCAAAGCTGTAACAGATGAATGTAGTGGAGTAACTAAAGTAACTAGTAACCAAAGCTGTAACAGATGAATGTAGCGGAGTAACTAAAGTAACTAGTAACCAAAGCTGGAACAGATGAATGTAGCGGAGTAACTAAAGTAACTAGAAACTAAAGCTGGAACAGATGAATGTAGCGGAGTAACTAAAGTAACTAGTAACCAAAGCTGGAACAGATGAATGTAGCGGAGTAACTAAAGTAACTAGTAACCAAAGCTGGAACAGATGAATGTAGCGGAGTAACTAAAGTAACTAGTAACCAAAGCTGGAACAGATGAATGTAGCGGAGTAACTAAAGTAACTAGTAACCAAAGCTGGAACAGATGAATGTAGAGGAGTAACTAAAGTAACTAGTAACCAAAGCTGGAACAGATGAATGTAGTGGAGTAACTAAAGTAACTAGTAACCAAAGCTGGAACAGATGAATGTAGCGGAGTAACTAAAGTAACTAGTAACCAAAGCTGGAACAGATGAATGTAGCGGAGTAACTAAAGTAACTAGTAACCAAAGCTGGAACAGATGAATGTAATGGAGTAACTAAAGTAACTAGTAACCAAAGCTAAACAGATGAATGTAATGGAGTAACTAAAGTAACTAGTAACCAAAGCTGGAACAGATGAATGTAGTGGAGTAACTAAAAACTAGTAACCAAAGCTGGAACAGATGAATGTAGCGGAGTAACTAAAGTAACTAGTAACCAAAGCTGGAACAGATGAATGTAGCGGAGTAACTAAAGTAACTAGTAACCAAAGCTGGAACAGATGAATGTAGCGGAGTAACTAAAGTAACTAGTAACCAAAGCTGGAACAGATGAATGTAGCGGAGTAACTAAAGTAACTAGTAACCAAAGCTGGAACAGATGAATGTAGCGGAGTAACTAAAGTAACTAGTAACCAAAGCTGGAACAGATGAATGTAGCGGAGTAACTAAAGTAACTAGTAACCAAAGCTGGAACAGATGAATGTAATGGGAGTAACTAAACCAAAGTAACTAGTAACCAAAGCTGTAACAGATGAATGTAGTGGAGTAACTAAAGTAACTAGTAACCAAAGCTGTAACAGATGAATGTAGTGGAGTAACTAAAGTAACTAGTAACCAAAGCTGGAACAGATGAATGTAGCGGAGTAACTAAAGTAACTAGTAACCAAAGCTGGAACAGATGAATGTAGCGGAGTAACTAAAGTAACTAGTAACCAAAGCTGGAACAGATGAATGTAATGGAGTAACTAAAGTAACTAGTAACCAAAGCTGGAACAGATGAATGAACTGGAGTAACTAAAGCTGTAACAGATGACCAAAGCTGGAACAGATGAATGTAGTGGAGTAACTAAAGTAACTAGTAACCAAAGCTGGAACAGATGAATGTAATGGAGTAACTAAAGTAACTAGTAACAGATGAAAGTGGAGTAACTAAAGTAACTAGTAAAAAGCTGTAACAGATGAATGTAGCGGAGTAACTAAAGTAACTAGTAACCAAAGCTGTAACAGATGAATGTAGCGGAGTAACTAAAGTAACTAGTAACCAAAGCTGAACAGATGAATGTAGTGGAGTAACTAAAGTAACTAGTAACCAAAGCTGGAACAGATGAATGTAGCGGAGTAACTAAAGTAACTAGTAACCAAAGCTGGAAACAGATGAATGTAGTGGAGTAACTAAAGTAACTAGTAACCAAAGCTGTAACAGATGAATGTAGTGGAGTAACTAAAGTAACTAGTAACCAAAGTAACAGATGAATGTAGTGGAAACTAAAGTAACTAGTAACCAAAGCTGTAACAGATGAATGTAAGGAGTAACTAAAGTAACTAGTAACCAAAGCTGTAACAGATGAATGTAGCGGAGTAACTAAAGTAACTAGTAACCAAAGCTGTAACAGATGAATGTAGTGGAGTAACTAAAGTAACTAGTAACCAAAGCTGGAACAGATGAATGTAGTGGAGTAACTAAAGTAACTAGTAACCAAAGCTGGAACAGATGAATGTAGCGGAGTAACTAAAGTAACTAGTAACCAAAGCTGGAACAGATGAATGTAGAGGAGTAACTAAAGTAACTAGTAACCAAAGCTGGAACAGATGAATGTAGCGGAGTAACTAAAGTAACTAGTAACCAAAGCTGGAACAGATGAATGTAATGGAGTAACTAAAGTAACTAGTAACCAAAGCTGAACAGATGAATGTAGTGGAGAGTAAAGTAAAGTAACCAAAGTAACTAAAGCTAAAGCTGGAACAGATGAATGTAGCGGAGTAACTAAAGTAACTAGTAACCAAAGCTGGAACAGATGAATGTAGCGGAGTAACTAAAGTAACTAGTAACCAAAGCTGGAACAGATGAATGTAGCGGAGTAACTAAAGTAACTAGTAACCAAAGCTGGAACAGATGAATGTAATGGAGTAACTAAAGTAACTAGTAACCAAAGCTGGAACAGATGAATGTAGCGGAGTAACTAAAGTAACTAGTAACCAAAGCTGGAACAGATGAATGTAACGGAGTAACTAAAGTAACTAGTAACCAAAGCTGGAACAGATGAATGTAGCGGAGTAACTAAAGTAACTAGTAACCAAAGCTGGAACAGATGAATGTAGCGGAGTAACTAAAGTAACTAGTAACCAAAGCTGGAACAGATGAATGTAGCGGAGTAACTAAAGTAACTAGTAACCAAAGCTGGAACAGATGAATGTAGCGGAGTAACTAAAGTAACTAGTAACCAAAGCTGAACAGATGAATGTAGCGGAGTAACTAAAGTAACTAGTAACCAAAGCTGGAACAGATGAATGTAGTGGAGTAACTAAAGTAACTAGTAACCAAAGCTGGAACAGATGAATGTAGCGGAGTAACAAAAGTAACTAGTAACCAAAGCTGGAACAGATGAATGTAGCGGAGTAACTAAAGTAACTAGTAACCAAAGCTGGAACAGATGAATGTAGCGGAGTAACTAAAGTAACTAGTAACCAAAGCTGGAACAGATGAATGTAGCGGAGTAACTAAAGTAACTAAACAGATGAAAAGTAACTAGTAACCAAAGCTGTAACAGATGAATGTAGTGGAGTAACTAAAGTAACTAGTAACCAAAGTAAACAGATGAAGTAACGGAAAGCTGGAAACAGATGAATGTAATGGAGTAACTAAAGTAACTAGTAACCAAAGTAACTAGTAACCAAAGCTGGAACAGATGAATGTAGCGGAGTAACTAAAATAACTAGTAACCAAAGCTGGAACAGATGAATGTAGCGGAGTAACTAAAGTAACTAGTAACCAAAGCTGGAACAGATGAATGTAATGGTAACTAGTAACCAAAGCTGGAAAGATGAATAACTAGTAACTAAAGTAACTAGTAACCAAAGCTGTAACAGATGAATGTAGTGGAGTAACTAAAGTAACTAGTAACCAAAAGTAACAAAGCTGGAACAGATGAATGTAATGGAGTAACTAAAGTAACTAAAGTAACAGATGAAAGTAACTAGTAACCAAAGCTGGAACAGATGAATGTAGCGGAGTAACTAAAGTAACTAGTAACCAAAGCTGGAACAGATGAATGTAGCGGAGTAACTAAAGTAACTAGTAACCAAAGCTGGAACAGATGAATGTAGTGGAGTAACTAAAGTAACTAGTAACCAAAGCTGGAACAGATGAATGTAGTGGAGTAACTAAAGTAACTAGTAACCAAAGCTGAAACAGATGAATGTAATGGAACAGATGAAAGTAACTAGTAACCAAAGCTGGAACAGATGAATGTAGTGGAGTAACTAAAGTAACTAGTAACCAAAGCTGTAACAGATGAATGTAGTGGAGTAACTAAAGTAACTAGTAACCAAAGCTGTAACAGATGAATGTAGCGGAGTAACTAAAGTAACTAGTAACCAAAGCTGGAACAGATGAATGTAGCGGAGTAACTAAAGTAACTAGTAACCAAAGCTGGAACAGATGAATGTAGCGGAGTAACTAAAGTAACTAGTAACCAAAGCTGGAACAGATGAATGTAATGGAGTAACTAAAGTAACTAGTAACCAAAAGCTGGAACTAGATGAATGTAAAGCTGTAACAGATGAACCAAAGTGGAACAGATGAAAGTAACGGAGTAACTAAAGTAACTAGTAACTAAAGCTGGAACAGATGAATGTAATGGAGTAACTAAAGTAACTAGTAACTAAAGTAACTAGTAACTAAAGCTGTAACAGATGAATGTAGCGGAGTAACTAAAGTAACTAGTAACTAAAGCTGTAACAGATGAATGTAGCGGAGTAACTAAAGTAACTAGTAACTAAAGCTGGAACAGATGAATGTAGTGGAGTGACTAAAGTAACTAGAAACTAAAGCTGGAACAGATGAATGTAGCGGAGTAACTAAAGTAACTAGTAACTAAAGCTGGAACAGATGAATGTAATGGAGTAACTAAAGTAACTAGTAACTAAAGCTGGAACAGATGAATGTAGCGGAGTAACTAAAGTAACTAGAAACTAAAGCTGGAACAGATGAATGTAGCGGAGTAACTAAAGTAACTAGTAACTAAAGCTGGAACAGATGAATGTAATGGAGTAACTAAAGTAACTAGTAACTAAAGTAACTAGTAACTAAAGCTGTAACAGATGAATGTAGTGGAGTAACTAAAGTAACTAGTAACTAAAGTAACTAGTAACTAAAGCTGGAACAGATGAATGTAGCGGAGTAACTAAAGTAACTAGTAACTAAAGCTGGAACAGATGAATGTAGCGGAGTAACTAAAGTAACTAGTAACTAAAGCTGGAACAGATGAATGTAGCGGAGTAACTAAAGTAACTAGTAACCAAAGCTGGAACAGATGAATGTAGCGGAGTAACTAAAGTAACTAGAAACTAAAGCTGGAACAGATGAATGTAGCGGAGTAACTAAAGTAACTAGTAACTAAAGCTGGAACAGATGAATGTAGCGGAGTAACTAAAGTAACTAGAAACTAAAGCTGGAACAGATGAATGTAGCGGAGTAACTAAAGTAACTAGTAACTAAAGCTGGAACAGATGAATGTAGAGGAGTAACTAAAGTAACTAGTAACTAAAGCTGGAACAGATGAATGTAGAGGAGTAACTAAAGTAACTAGTAACTAAAGCTGGAACAGATGAATGTAGTGGAGTAACTAAAGTAACTAGTAACTAAAGCTGGAACAGATGAATGTAGCGGAGTAACTAAAGTAACTAGTAACTAAAGCTGGAACAGATGAATGTAGCGGAGTAACTAAAGTAACTAGTAACTAAAGCTGGAACAGATGAATGTAGCGGAGTAACTAAAGTAACTAGTAACTAAAGCTGGAGTAACTAAAGTAACTAGTAACTAAAGCTGGAACAGATGAATGTAGTGGAGTAAAGAGTACAATATTTCTCTGTGAAATGCAGCAGAGTAGAAGTAGAACATCAAAACATCTATCTATCTCTCTCTCTCTCTCTCTCTCTATATATATATATATATATATATATATATATATATATATATATATATATATATATATATATATATATATATGTATAGTTCATGGTTCATGTTTCCAATGAATCCTAACAATGTGAGCATTGAGCTCCAAGCACCTCTGTGCCTCAGTGCAGCCTGGCGGAGCTGCCAGCAGGCTGTAGACCCTTAATATTCTTAGTCTTCTTTGTTTTTGCTTTATTCAGGAAAGTTGGTAGACCGGACCTAGAGGCAGTGTATTTCCTTGTTTGGTTAGAGTCTGTACGCTCCCCGCTCGTTAATAAGAATGTATGAAATACATTTTCCTCCTCGAGGACACTCGTCAACTAACTGACTAAGTCTTCCTGTTAATCAGAAGGTGAAAAAATGTCTGCTAAGGTTACTGCAAACTAAAGCGAAAATACATTCATTTATAATAATTTCTAGGTACAATACTGCAAAAAAAACATACTTGAGAAGAAGTTAAAGTACATATTTTAAAAACTACTTTAAAAAGTAGAAGTACACAAAAAAACAACTCCATTACAGCAACGTGAGTAAATGTAATTTGTTACTTTCCACCTCTGGACTTACATGATCTTTTGTCCATCACATTGTTGGAAATTATGGAATGCCGTTTTATTCAATATTAAATAAATGAATAAATACATAAATAAATGAATAAATACATAAATACATAAACAAATCAATAAATATGCTTTTGAAATAAATCATGAAATAAATAAATGAGGCAATAAATACATAATTATGTGGTGCACACGGCTCTGTTCTGAATGTGAGATATAGCCACGCCCCCTGATATGCATATAAGATCTGGAAATAAATAGAGAGGGAAATAATTAAACGTGGACTTATGAAATAAAAGTACCATGAAATAATTAAAAGTAAAACCTTTTAATATATTTATTTAACTAATTGATTTATTTTTATATGAATAGTTACATTAAGTTAATGATGTATTTATTGCCTCATTTATTTATTTCATGATGTATTTCAAAAGAATATGTATTTATATATGTATTTATTCATTTCTTTAATATTGAATAATATTCCATTGGAAATGGGCTTCCACAATACAGTTTTTCACAATCGCTATGATACTTTTTTCAATACTTTTAACAACTTTCCTAAACTCTTAACGCACCAACACACCTACAACACACGATTGGCAAAACAGTTAATTTCATGCTCAAAATCTCACATTGTAAACTAAACTCCAACACCAATTTTCAAAATACAATAATTCACTAACATAATACACTGTGTTTACCAAAACAATGTAATCATGTCTCAAAATCAAATAATTCTTCCAGAACACTAACACATGTTCTCTCCCAACAGGAACATTTAGTCAATCACTGCACAATGTCATAAAAAACACTAACATCCCATGGAATAACAGAAACTACATTATTTTATGTATCAGGTCTGCCCTTATACAACAGACAAAAGTGACTGTATTGATCATAGATTGTGTTTTGCACTGCAGTTTCTGTTGAAGCCTCTACATTTTTGTTTTGTTGGGTTTAGCAAATTTTTTTAAAGATTATTTTTTGGGGTTTTCTGCCTTTATTCGACAGGACAGCTAGCTGAGAAAGGGCAGAGAGAGAAAGGGGGAAGACATGCAGGAAATAGTCACAAGTCGGATTTGAACCCTGGATATCTGCGTCAAGGCATAAACCTCCAAGTATATGTGTGCATGCTCTAGCCACTGAGCCAACCCGGCCACCATTTTCTTTCTTTTGCTGCAGAGATTCAATACAAAAAATGACTGACCCATCTCAGAGTAGCTTTATAGAAAGTACGGTTTGAGAAAAAAAGGAGAAAGAGATAGAATTGTCCTGGTACTCCTCTTCCTCTCCCTCGTGAAGGCATTTTTCTTATTTTCTGTGTTCATCTACAGTATATTGTCCAAATAGGTCCTCATTACTCTACTACCATATGATCATGCGATTGAAAGAACCTCAACACCTGAGTGTGTTTCCTAGAAGGGAATCAGCTGTGATCGATCTATTTGCATAACTTCAATCAGCTGTTTCTCAATAAATGCATAAAAAAAATGCAGGGAATATATTTGTGTTTCAATTTACAATATGATCAGCTGTTCACTTTGACTTTAGCCTATAAGTTAGGTTTAGAACATGATGTTATCTGTTCTGACATACAGTGTGAAAGCATTTGTAAATTTGGCAGTGAAGATCCATTGTTTTGGTTTTGGTGGAGCTTGTGTGTAAAAAAAGTTCAAGCATTTTAAATTTATGTTAACTGTATGCATTTAGTGTCAAAGCAACAAGAAATGTGTTAATTGTATAGCCTACACAGACGGGTGTTGTGCTGTGTTAAGATTTTAGGAAAGTTGTTAAAAGTATTGAAAAAAGTGTCATAGCGATCGTAAAAAACTGTAATGGTTTAATCATCTCAGATGGACTCGTAGGCTGTTATATTGTTGGCTAGTTTCATTCATAATGAAACAGATTTGATAAACTACATGTGTTTTCTGAGCAGGAATGTAGCAGTATAAGTAGAACATTAAAACATTATATATATATATATATATATATATATATATATATATATATATATATATAGTTCATGGTTCATGTTTC
>NC_041335.1:39127656-39185156 GCF_004354835.1 Perca flavescens
CCACGTGACTGGTTAGAGACCACGTGACAGGTTAGAGACCACGTGACTGGTTAGAGACCATGTGACTGGTTAGAGACCACGTGACTGGTTAGAGACCACGTGACTGGTTAGAGACCACGTGACTGGTTAGAGACCATGTGACTGATTAGAGACCACGTGACTGTTAGAGACCACGTGACTGGTTAGAGACCATGTGACTGGTTAGAGACCATGTGACTGGTCAGAGAACATGTGACTGGTTAGAGACCACGTGACTGGTTAGAGACCATGTGACTGGTTAGAGACCACGTGACTGTTAGAGACCACGTGACTGGTCAGAGATCATGTGACTGGTTAGAGACCATGTGACTGGTTAGAGACCATGTGACTGGTTAGAGACCACGTGACTGTTAGAGACCATGTGACTGGTTAGAGACCATGTGACTGGTTAGAGACCATGTGACTGGTTAGAGACCATGTGACTGGTTAGAGACCACGTGACTGGTTAGAGACCATGTGACTGGTTAGAGACCATGTGACTGGTTAGAGACCATGTGACTGGTTAGAGACCATGTGACTGGTTAGAGACCACGTGACTGTTAGAGACCACGTGACTGTTAGAGACCATGTGACTGTTAGAGACCACGTGACTGGTTAGAGACCATGTGACTGTTAGAGACCATGTGACTGGTTAGAGACCATGTGACTGGTTAGAGACCATGTGACTGGTTAGAGACCACGTGACTGGTTAGAGACCACGTGACTGGTTAGAGACCACGTGGTTAGAGACCATGTGACTGGTTAGAGACCACGTGACTGTTTAGAGACCATGTGACTGGTTAGAGACCATGTGACTGGTTAGAGACCACGTGACTGGTTAGAGACCATGTGACTGGTTAGAGACCATGTGACTGGTTGACCACTGACTGTTAGAGACCATGTGACGTTGACTGGTTAGAGACCACGTGACTGTTAGAGACCATGTGACTGGTTAGAGACCACGTGACTGGTTAGAGACCACGTGACTGGTTAGAGACCACGTGACTGGTTAGAGACCACGTGACTGGTTAGAGACCACGTGACTGGTTAGAGAGACCATGTGACTGGTTAGAGACCATGTGACTGGTTAGAGACCATGTGACAGGTTAGAGACCATGTGACTGGTTAGAGACCATGTTAGAGACCATGTGACTGGTTAGAGACCATGTGACTGTTAGAGACCATGACTGGTTGAGAGGCCACGTGACTGTTAGAGTTGTGACTGGTTAGAGACCATGTGACTGGTTAGAGACCCACGTGACTGGTTAGAGACCACTGGTTGACGTGACTGGTTAGAGACCACGTGACTGGTTAGAGACCACGTGACTGGTTAGAGACCACGTGACTGGTTAGAGACCACGTGACTGGTTAGAGACCACGTGACTGGTTAGAGACCATGTGACTGGTTAGAGACCACGTGACTGTTAGAGACCAGTGACTGGTTGAGACCATGTGACTGGTTAGAGACCATGTGACTGGTTAGAGACCATGTGACAGGTTAGAGACCATGTGACTGGTTAGAGACCATGTGACTGGTTAGAGACCATGTGACTGGTTAGAGACCATGTGACTGGTTAGAGACCACCGTGACTGGTTAGAGACCATGTGACCATGTGACTGGTTAGAGACCACGTGACTGGTTAGAGACCACGTGACTGGTTAGAGACCACGTGACTGACTGGTTAGAGAGAGACTGGTTAGAGACCACGTGACTGGTTGACTGTTAGAGACCACGTGACTGGTTAGAGACCACGTGACTGGTTGGTTAGAGACCACGTGACTGGTTAGAGACCACGTGACTGGTTAGAGACCATGTGACTGGTTAGAGACCACGTGACTGGTTAGAGACCATGTGACTGGTTAGAGACCATGTGACTGGTTAGAGACCATGTGACTGGTTAGAGAGAGACCATGTGACTGGTTAGAGACCATGTGACTGGTTAGAGGAGAGACCATGTGACTGGTTAGAGACTGGTTAGAGACCATGTGACTGGTTAGAGACCATGTGACTGGTTAGAGACCATGTGACTGGTTAGAGACCATGTGACTGGTTGACCATGTGACTGGTTAGAGACCACGTGACTGGTTAGAGACCATGTGACTGGTTGGTTAGAGACCATGTGACTGGTTTAGAGACCATGTGACTGGTTAGAGACCATGTGACTGGTTAGAGACCATGTGACTGGTTAGAGACCATGTGACTGGTTAGAGACCATGTTGACTGGTTAGAGACCATGTGACTGGTTAGTTAGAGACCATGTGACTGTTAGAGACCATGTGACTGTTAGAGACCATGTGACTGGTTAGAGACCATGTGACTGTTAGAGACCCTGGTTAGAGACTGACTGGTTAGAGACCATGTGACTGGTTAGAGACCATGTGACTGGTTAGAGACCATGTGACTGGTTAGAGACCATGTGACTGGTTAGAGACCATGTGACTGGTTAGAGACCATGTGACTGTTAGAGTGACTGGTGACTGGTTAGACCACGTGACTGGTTAGAGACCACGTGACTGGTTAGAGACCACGTGACTGGTGTGACTGGTTAGAGACCACGTGACTGGTTAGAGACCATGTGTGACTGTTAGAGACCACGTGACTGTTAGAGACCACGTGACTGGTTAGAGACCACGTGACTGGTTAGAGACCACGTGACTGGTTAGAGACTGGTTAGAGACCGTGACTGTTAGAGACCACGTGACTGGTTAGAGACCACGTGACTGTTAGAGACCACGTGACTGGTTAGAGACCATGTGACTGGTTAGAGACCACGTGACTGGTTAGAGACCACGTGACTGTTAGAGACCATGTGACTGGTTAGAGACCATGTGACTGGTTAGAGACCATGTGACTGGTTAGAGACCACGTGACTGTTAGAGACCATGTGACTGTTAGAGACCACGTGACTGTTAGAGACCATGTGACTGTTAGAGACCACGTGACTGGTTAGAGACCACGTGACTGTTAGAGACCATGTGACTGTTAGAGACCACGTGACTGGTTAGAGACCACGTGACTGTTAGAGATCACGTGACTGTTAGAGACCATGTGACTGGTTAGAGACCATGTGACTGTTAGAGACCACGTGACTGTTAGAGACCAGTTATGGTAAAACATTGTGACAGTTTGGCTCAGGTTTAAATGATTTATCTTTTGTTTGGGGTGCCAGCCAGGTCTCTCTCCTGGCAGTAAGATACAGGTTACTTCTTCCATCCATCCATCCATCCATCTTCGTCCGCTTATCCGGTGTCGGGTCGCGGGGGGAGCAGCTCCAGCAGGGGACCCCAAACTTCCCTTTCCCGAGCAACATTAACCAGCTCCGACTGGGGGATCCCGAGGCGTTCCCAGGCCAGGTTGGAGATATAATCCCTCCACCTAGTCCTGGGTCTTCCCCGAGGCCTCCTCCCAGCTGGACGTGCCTGGAACACCTCCCTAGGGAGGCGCCCAGGGCGCATCCTTACCAGATGCCCGAACCACCTCAACTGGCTCCCTTCGACGCAAAGGAGCAGCGGCTCTACTCCGAGCTCCTCACGGATGACTGAGCTTCTCACCCTATCTCTAAGGGAGGCGCCAGCCACCCTCCTGAGGAAACCCATTTCGGCCGCTTGTACCCTGGATCTCGTTCTTTCGGTCATGACCCAGCCTTCATGACCATAGGTGAGGGTAGGAGCGAAAACTGACCCGGTAGATCGAGAGCTTTGCCTTCTGGCTCAGCTCTCTTTTTCGTCACAGCGGTGCGATAGATTGAATGTAATACCGCACCCGCTCGCCGATTCTCCGACCAATCTCCCGCTCCATTGTCCACTCACTCGCGAACAAAACCCCAAGGTTCTTGAACTCCTTCACTTGGGGTAAGGACTCATTCCCTACCTGGAGAAGGCATTCCATCGGTTTCCTGCTGAGAACCATGGCCTCAGATTTAGAGGTGCTGATCCTCATCCCAACCGCTTCACACTCGGTTGCGAACCGATCCAGTGAGTGCTGAAGGTCGCAGGCCGATGATGCCATCAGGACCACATCATCTGCAAAGAGCAGCGATGAGATCCCCAGCCCACCAAACTGCAACCCCTCCCCACCCCGACTACGCCTCGATATCCTGTCCATAAATATTACAAACAGGATTGGTGACAAAGCGCAGCCCTGGCGGAGGCCAACCCTCACCTGAAACGAGTCCGACTTACTGCCGAGAACCCGGACACAGCTCTCGCTTTGGTTGTACAGAGATCGGATGGCCCTGAGTAGAGACCCCCTCACCCCATACTCCCGCAGCACCTCCCACAGTATCTCCCGGGGGACCCGGTCATACGCCTTCTCCAAATCCACAAAACACATGTAGACCGGTTGGGCATACTCCCAGGCTCCCTCCAGGATCCTTGCGATAGTGAAGAGCTGGTCCGTTGTTCCACGACCAGGACGGAATCCGCATTGTTCCTCCTCAACCCGAGGTTCGACTATCGGCCGAACCCTCCTTTCCAGCACCTTGGAGTAGACTTTACCAGGGAGGCTGAGAAGTGTGATACCCCTGTAATTGGCACACACCCTCTGGTCCCCATTTTTAAAAAGGGGAACCACCACCCCAGTCTGCCACTCCTTTGGCACCGTCCCAGACTTCCACGCAATGTTGAAGAGGCGTGTCAACCAGGACAGCCCCTCCACACCCAGAGCCTTGAGCATTTCCGGACGGATCTCATCAATCCCCGGGGCTTTGCCACTGTGGAGTTGTTTGACTACATCAGTGACTTCCGCCCGGGAAATCGACGACAATCCCCGTTATCCTCCAGCTCTGCCTCTAACATAGAGGGCGTATTAGTCGGATTCAGGAGTTCCTCAAAGTGCTCCTTCCACCGCCCTATTACCTCCTCAGTTGAGGAGGTTACTTTATTTTTAACTCAAATGTCACAAAGGATGTTCATCTTAAAAGAATGTACACCCTCACCACTGAATGACCATAAAAGTAATCACCATAACTCAAAAGCCAGTACAAAACAAAATATTGGTGTATAAGAGATTTCACACAAAAAACACAATCACAAGAATGAAACACAATCCAACTCAAAAGTCCACTTCGGATTTTCTGCACACTTAAACTAACAACCTCAATACACAATTAGATGCAGTCAAATACAACAAAAATCAAAAAGTAAATCCAGATCAGTGCTGAAATGAAGCTGGTCAGTTTCTCAGACTCAAAACAAACAAAACAAAAACGTCATAGTAAAGAAAAAGAGTTACTTAATAAACTCACAGAGTCTAGTCAGTCAGTCCAGTCAGTCCAATTATCCAGTCCGTGTTTTTCTGCTGACTTGTGAATGGTTTACTGGTGTCCGTGAACAACTTTGCACGGCAAATGTGGCATGATGATCCAAAGGTAGAGTGTAAGGATTGGCATGCGGCTGGAAGTCACGACGGAAACGGTACGCAAGTGTTTTTAACTACTTTGCTTTGTTTTGGGTTTCTTTTTATAAGAGCGTTTTACTCCGGCCGTTTTTTTCACTGCTCCTCTCTCTCACTCTCCTTCCGTCACACTGACACTTGCACACCACTATTGGGCACTGCACAATTAATGACAAGCATTTTGTTAGATTTAAACAACACACTAGAGTAGATTCTTTCAATATCCAAACTTGAAACAAGCTGATTTCACTTTTATGCTTTGTTGTACTGCTCTTTTACTTAGTGTGACTGAACATAGCAAATACAATTATTTTAAAATTAATTAATTGTCAATCGATCTCCAATGACATTGACCCGCTTTACAGAGCTGCTTTTTACTGAGTTTGATGATTTAAATACCAGATGTTTTCTTCCAAAATGCATCTGGTGGTAAAAACCCTAGACCTACTGTATAAGGGAGACAAGTTAAGCTCACATTTTCACAAAATCTTCAAATGGCCTTTGCATTTATTTATTTTGTATTCATCCAGTTACACACACACACACACACATGCACAGACACACACACACTCACACATACACACACATACACAAACATACTCATACACACATGCACAAACGCACAAAAAACTCACTCACACACACACACAGACACACACACATATGCATACACACACACACTCACACACATACTTACAGTCACACACACACACAGACACATTTTGCAGGATTCAGTCCTGCTGCTGCTGTGAAATCTTAACATAAAATTTTATGTTGAGTCTTATTATTTACTGTGAACACTGTTCAAAAGGGTGAAATCCGGGCAGTACCTCAAATACAGGTAAGGTGAACGCTGAACATTTGTCCTGTAGGGTTAAATTGGTCCAACGGGTCATGGCTTGTGTGTTTATCTGCTGCAGCCTCAGTTTGATGTGAGTTAAGGTGAAACATGATTACACAGAACGAATGCGGGGGCCGAGCAAATAAGAGTTTGAGACAGAGAATAAAGAAAGCCAAAGAACAGTTTCTCTGATTTATCTGATAAAAAGGAACATCTCTCTTTGTCCAGTCAGTGCTTCTCTGTCTGCGCTTCAACCAGGAGAAAGTAAGCTGTTAGAAAGATGGATTGTTTTCATGTGTTTCACGTACAAGTTTAAATACTCTTCCAACAGTTAAATACAGTTTAACACATTCAGTTTAAGATGTAACTCTGCACACTGGAACTGTAGATCTTTTAGATATTACTACATTTACTATTACTAGATTTACTATTCTCCTTTTGGAAGTTCAATCAATGTATTGATGTTTTTTCGTAATATTTGTTATACTCATTACTTTAACAATTATGGAGGTTATATTTATTCATAATTCAAATTGAAACTCCAAATAGAAAACAAAGCGAGATCAAATTAAAATTATTATTTTTACTATGCTACTAGGAAAAATAATTATAATAATTGAATTTAAAAAAGAAAAAGCAAACTGAAAAAGCAAAGTTGAAATTTTCCATTTCAATTTAACATTTGGCTTTTCCATTTCAATTTAACATTTAACTTTTTATTTGGACTTGACAGATGTCAATGTGAATGAGGAAAGGCTGGTGGCAGGGTCTGAAACGAAAGGTGTGCAGAGGACAGCAGGGGGGAGCTGACTGCTGGGAAGCACACTGTTGAGGAGAAATGTAAAATTCAAAAGATAAATCATTTTACATGTCTTTTCTTTTTCAGTTTTCTTTTTTAAATTCAATGATAGCATGATTTTTCATAGTAGCGTAGTAAAATAGTAAAATAAAAATATTAATTTGATCTTGTGTCATTTTCTCTTTAGACTTTCAATTTGAATTATGAATGAATATATCCTCCATAGTAAATACCTCCACTACAAATCAGTTTCCTCATTAAAACAAACAATGAAGCTGAACTTTTGATAATTTTTCTTAGTTCACAATGATGATGCGTGCAGCCGTGGGTCTCTGGGTCCTATCAGCAGTGATCTGCGTGGGCAGAGGCCATCACCATCCCGATCACCATTTGGGTCACGGCAACGACAAGGCCATCCAAGACACTGTAGTGAACGGCAGCGCCACCAGCGTCTCCCTGGTGACCGAAGCAAACCAAGAGTTTTCCTTCCGACTCTACAGGAAGTTAGCAGCTGATGCTGACTCACAGGGAAAGAATATCTTCTTCTCCCCGGCTAGTGTGTCGGTGGCCTTGGCTGCGTTGTCCGTGGGAGCACGGGGGGAGACTCACCGTCAGCTTTTCAGTGGTCTGGGATTCAACAGCTCCCTCCTGACTCAGACAGATGTGGACCAGGCCTTCCAGAGGTTCCTCCAGAGGGCCAATAACACATCCCAGGAGGACGCCAGCGAAGGGACCGCCGTGTTCGTGGACAACCGCTTCAAGCCGAAGCCAGAGTTCCTTCAGACCCTGAAGCAGTCGTACTTCGCAGATGGGTTCAATGTGGACTTCAACCAAACCACAGAAAGTGCTGATACCATCAATAAGTACGTGGAGGAGAAGACCAACGGGAAGATTGACAAGCTGGTGGAAAAACTGGATCCAAATACAGTCATGTATCTCATCAGCTACATCTACTACAAAGGTAAGAAGGTCCTGTAAGATGATATCTAGTCAGTCTGTGATACTCTAATGTAGTAATGTAAGATCTGTTTACATGTTTTGAGATCAATTGAATGTATCAAATCACAAGTTTTGTTTTATTTCTACTCATTGTGTAACAGGAAAGTGGGCAACTCCGTTTGACCCTAAGCTCACCAAGCAGGACGACTTCAACGTGGACGACAACACCAAGGTTCAGAGTTTCTCTCTTAATTTATAAAAAATTATTTGAATCCCAGTAATTCACAGGGGTGGAGCCAGACATCGTAAACAAGGTTCAAGGTTAATTTACAAAAAGATTTATAAAGTATTTTTTATGCCATTAACACAACTTTGGAAAACCTGATAGTTGTAACACCCTAATTTGTTGTTGACATCTGCTGCTTTGTTCAACCCTTTTGCCGTTTTTTGACGACAAAAAGGACTGAATGGATTTGAGTCGCAGTCTAATTAAGCATCATCGTTCATTCTGTGTGTCTTCATGTTTAAATTGTCATCGTCCAGGTTCCGGTTCTCATGATGAATCTGGAGGATAGTTTCAACACCTATCACGACCGCGAGCTGAACACGATGGTCCTTCAGCTCCCCTTCAACAGCTCCTACTCCATGCTGCTCATGTTGCCTGACGTCATGGCAACATTGGAGAACGCCATTGGCCCGAAACACGTCTCCAAATGGTTGAAGGCTATGATGAGACCCAGGTTTGGAGAATCTTAATTTATGTTCTAATATGTGGAAGGTTTGACACTGAATAAAGTACTCAGCTTTGTCCTGTCCGATAGCGACTGTCCTCCCCCAAAAACCTGCCCCATAAGTGGTTTGTTCCAGCATCATTCTGACCTATATTTAGGTTTGTAGTGGCGGCGCCCTCTAGTGGCCGTAGTAGTTCTGACGGGAGCAAAGCAGGAAGTAAGGTGAGGAAGTATAAGAGCGCCAAATGTCCTGGTAAGGATGCAGGTTGAGGGGAGGGGGGGCAAACAAACATACGACTTTCACCCCGGAGACCGACGTTCATGTCCCGTTTGGAAAGAAAAGGAAACAGAGTTTAATTTAATAGCATTTGTCTGTAGTGGTTCATTGCTTTGCAATTGTGTGGTCTTTGTTGTGCATCTGCTTTAATCTTTAACTATTTGTTCATGTGTCCTTGAGTATCAAGAAAGGTGCCCATAAATTAGGGTGACCAGATGTCCTCGGAAATGTCCCCGGTTTTTACTGTGACTGACAGACCCGAAATTGGAATGAAAGAAAACATTGACCAAACGTATAGTCGCACACCCTACACGCTTAGGCTCACGACAGTCACAGCAATTTATATAGACCAATTATTGCTTAGTGTTATTACTGATCTACATCACTTAATAAACCGCAATTTGTACTAACTGTATAATGACTCTTCACTACAATTCAGCATTTATCTAGACTGTCTATTCATTGTTTTATAACTGATCTACTTCACTAACTAAACCACTAGACTAACTGTTTATTGACTCTTTACACCAATGACTCTTTACACCATCACAGCAGTGATATAGAGTCTGTTCATTTATATTGCACATTCATCGACTTACCTACACCTCACTATGTGCCGGCATTTGTAATGCCCACTTCTCAATGGCCTACCTGGTTAAATAAAGTTTTTTTTATAAACGCTGCTCAGAGCTTGTTCTAGAATGCCCATATTTCTGGCAGCATCGTAGAAGAATCTTTGCCTTTTACTAGACATATACAGTTGGCTTCTTTCATCCATCCATTCATTCATTCATTCATTCATTCAGCCAGCTAGCTCTGATGAGTGTGAGTAGTACAATATCTCATAGGATAGGTAAACCAAAGGTGTTCTTGTAGCCTAAGTGCTATTGTTTTATACATTGTTTTACAGTGTAAATGACAATGCCATAGCGGAAATGTCCATCAATTATTAACGTTATGCTACCGTAGTTCCTCGGGGGTTTGCGTTCTTATTCTTCCAATCTGTACAGAACAACTTGTCTGCTAACATTTGGGGTATGACTGTTGATTGTAATTGTTGATTTTGTTTAGATGTGCCAAATTGTAATTATATAAGGGATTATTGGTCGGACTGTTGAGCTAAAGCTATGCTAGCGGCAGCTGTCACTTGTTGAACACACTCTGTTTTTTGTTAATGATTAATGCTTTGGTTTTTTATTGGTGGGGATTAATGTTCTATTGCCAATTTGGTTTGCGAGAACACTGAACTTCTGCATAAATCTCTGCACACCCATTACTCTCTGTGAAATATCTCAAACTCTTCACTCAACACATTGGTACAACAAGCAGTTTCCGAGTTATCGGTTTTGAAATTGCAACAAATTTCGACATGGTCTCCAACTTTGGGCCAAAAATATAATGTCTTCTCATGTAAACTATTTATGTCAGCACAGACATTTCTGTAAATTGCTTAGCCAGAGTATCCCACCATAATGGTTATTATATTGCCAGATTCCAGACAATCCCACAAAAATGAATTTATATTTCTACTGGTATGCTTCCAAGTGACTTTAATTAATTAATGCATAAATATTAAGAAAAATATATTCCACCTGTGTGTGCATGGGTAAAAGTCGGAAGTGCAACATAGTTCAGGCTACAGCAAAAACATTTCCATCCATAGATAAGAATAATCAAGTCTAACCTCTGAATTTCTTTAAAATAGACAACATTTTCTTACAGGGAAGCATGACCATGGACCACACTAGGGGGGCTTGTGCCCCAGTGTAGCTCTAGGTCTAGTGATGCCCCTGGGGTAGTGTCCCTGTTTTAAGTTTACAAAGATAAAAACATTACATGTTTTGTGGGAATTTATGCTTCTGAGCTGAAAATGTCCCTGGATTTTGTCTCAGAAATCTGGTCACCTTACTATAAATAAAATGTATTATTGTTTTAACTTTGTATCAACTTAATTAAGTCAGGGTTTTTTTTACCCAGGAGGAAAGGATCCCGACAGAGATTATTTACATGGAGTCTGGTAGAGTTTGGTGATGGTGATTTCGGGGGTGTTTCATGTTAACCTAAAATGTTCTTACTCTTTAACTAAAAGCTCTATCTCTGTAGGGATCCATCCCATAATGTTGTCAGACACTTAGAATAATAATCTGAGTCTGTCACGATGAAAACAGCATATCATTGTTTAAGGCCGTCATAGCCAAAGAAACTCCTGCCCTAGTCAGATTCACTGAATGTTTGTCTTCCCCCCCAATGTTTTAGGAGACTTGATGTATATATTCCAAAGTTCTCCATCAAGACTTCCTACAACCTCAACGATGTGCTGTCAGAAATGGGAATGACAGACATGTTTGGTGGTGGTGGAAATTTCAGAGGCATTTACGAGGACAAAAGTCTGGAAGTCTCACAAGTAAGTAAACGTAGTATATGTTTTATGTTATTTCACACATATTCTATTCATCTGTTGTCTCACTTACTCTGCGTTGCACCGCAGGTTGTGCACAAAGCTACGCTGGACGTGGACGAGGCCGGAGCCACCGCTGCTGCCGCCACGGGCATTAGCATCGCAGTGAATTCTGCCGTCCGTGTGTTGAAGTTCAATCGTCCATTCATGGTCCTCATCACTGAACGCAACACGGAGAAAATCCTCTTCTTGGGCAAGATTATCAACCCAACCACCTGATGGATCATCACTTTGTGTTTGCTCGAGCACAGCTGTTGCATCTCATATAAAGCAGTCAGAAAAACTTCTTTTTTTGTCTCTTGCTTTATTGAGAGTGTAAACAGTTTTTATATAATCTTTCAAGGTAAAATAATGTGGTGATAAAATATGATCAACTTCCCTAAGCATTTGGTATTCATTTATAAAGGATCAGATTTTAAAAATACAATAGAGGTCAACAGTGACCGCTCACTTTTTGAACCGCTCTGGTTCTGGGTATTAAAATCCTTTACTTAAGTAAAAGTACTACTTCCACACTGTAAAAGTACAAGTCCTGCATTAAAAATGTTACTTCAGTAAAAGTCTAAGTATCATCAGGAAAATGTACTTAAAGTATAAAAGTACTTAATGCAGAAAAATCCTCACATTTTGGAAACTGGAAACAGTTGATTTCATACAGACTTGTGTCTTCTACAGGAGCAGAAACTTTGTTTCACAACCTCACAGCTCGGGGTCAGTCTACCTTGGATGGTTTAGACATTGTGGCTAATAATCAAAATCCTTATAGAGAAAATTAATTGGATTTTTAAAGTTGACGGGAACAGTGTGAATTCTGTATGTTCAAAGGCTGACACTACTCTGAATTGCTGGCTTGCATGTGTAATAAGTAGTTGAAGTAGTAGGAATAGTTGAAAAACTGAGAATGGGTTAATTTGGTATGAATGTTATTGAGAAGTTAAATAATACAAATAATGTTTGAAAGATATTATGTTTTTAGAAAAAGCTGACTCTAAGCTGGAAATCACTTAAATGTGTAAGAAGTAGATAAATTAGTAAGTTATTAAACGCAACACGGAGAAAATCCTCTTCATGGGCAAGATTATCAACCCAACCATCTGATGGTCATCACTTTGTGTTTGTTTGAGCAAAGCTGTTGCATCTCATGTCAAGGAGTCAAAAGAACTTTTGTTTTGTTGTCTCTTGCTTTATTGATTGAGTATGTATGTTTTGATCAAATGTGTTCACCATTTGCCTGAAGAAGACCGAGTAGGGTCGAAACGTTGCATTTATATTAAATATGGGAGTTTAAACAATGTTGCGGACATTACATTTTTTTCACTTCAAGATTATCAACCCAACCATCTGATGGTCATCACTTTGTGTTAGCTCACGCTCTGGGGGCAAAATAATGAAGGGATAACATTTTATAAACAGCCATAAGCATTTGGTATTCATTTTTACCAAAGATTAGCTTTTAAAAAATACAATAGAGCTCAACAGTGACCACCCACTTTTTGAACGGCTTTGACGTTTCATTTAATTGCTGATATAAAGACTTTTAAGCCTGGAACCAGCCAATCAGCTACGAGATGAATCATGACCATAAGACATTTGATTCGGGGCAAAAACACATTTTGAAAACAGCAAAAAAGACAAAGAACAACCTGTAAAGAAACGCTCAGAGACTTGAGTGGTAGCAGCTTTCGCAGGTCCAGCTCAACCAATCAGCGAGGTTGCTGTTAACGCTCAGGATTGTGGGTAGTGTAGTTGTAAAAACCAGAAGTAACTAATAATTAGCTATCCTCTGAAAAAAACAGTGTTGGTCGTTCCCTATTTAAGATGATGGTGATGAACGCAGAGATGTCAATCAGCCGGAAAATATGGAGTCACAGGATGTGAGGTACGGAGATGGAGAGCCCAAGAAGACCGTTTGCTACTCAAAAATTTGAACTTTGTTTGTCTCCAAAATATTAAAAACGTTTTCAAAATTATTCCAACTCTCTCTATCAAAAACGCCAACAGTCAAAAAGAAGCACACCGTTGTCCCCAAACCAGCCTCATCTGTGAGATGGACCGGAGGCTGTGTGAATATGTCATCTTATTTCCGGGTCAACACGGTAAATCACATCAGTTAAGGCCACACTGAGTTATCTTTGTAAAGTACAGATGCTAAGTAAGATATTGATCATTTCCCTTAGCAGTCCTTCTACAAGTAGTTTGCTGTGATTGGCACTGACGTTGCTTGACCTTATCCCTGCAGGCCTGCAGCACGTAGCCCATCAGCGGAGAAGTACTATAATTGTAGAAAGATAAACACTTAATATGGACCAGCGTCTGAGAATGATGCATTTTGCCAGCAACGAAAGTTAAATTTCGGCATCGATTGTGGTTTGGATTAAAACACTCCCAAGCAACACACATTGAAAGGCTTTAGTTTTCCCCGGCAAGTGAACTCTGCACCCTGGCTTGAAAGTGATGCCCCCCTCAGCCCCCCAAGCGTTCTTATACAGCAGCCGTCAATGTGGTGAATACAGCAAAAAAAAAAAGGTGGAATGCTTACGAATTACAGTGCTTAACTTTCCGTAGCTTTTTGAACGAATGGTTCATGAGAACAGGCTGTTATGATCATTAGATCAAAAATTATACAGTTTCAGAAACATTTAAAAGTTACATATTGTCACATATATATACACACACATACATATAGTCATTTACCAGTAGAATTACTGGTAAAAGAAATCTACTCAAGTAAAAGTAAAAAGCAGATCCTTAAAAATGTACTCAGAGTAAAAGTTAGTCTATTACCTTTTAACAGCGGGGGAAGATATACTTTTTTGTATCTTCTTTCATCTTATTTAACTTATTATGCTTATGTAATTAAATCTCAGTCTTTTGTGCTTTGACAAGGGAACAAAGACGCTTTCAATTTTAGTTTGTTGATGGATACAACATTAGAGATCTTTTTTTTTTACTCAGTAACAGATGTGATTTAAAATGTAGCAAAGTACATTACTGCAAACAAAACATAATAGAGGAAAACTTAAAGTACACATTTTTAAAACTACTTTAAAAAGTAAAAGTACACAAAAAAACTACTCCATTACAGTAACGTGAGTAAATGTTAATTTGTTACTTTCCACCTCTGGACTTACATGATATTTTGTTCATCACATTGACAGAAATGGGCTTCCACAATAATAAAGTCTGCACACAAACAAAACATCCCTCAGCTTGTGTTTCTATTTATAAAACACCAGCGGCCTGTTGCACAAAACCAGGATAAGGGATTAAGCCGGGATATTCAGATTATTGTGGATGAATTTAGCTTTGACTTGGTTGCACAAAAGCAGGTTGAATTAAACCCAGCCAAGTAACCATGGAGATTTATTCTTTGCAGCTAGCCTGCTCCAGAGCAGGCTAACAGCCAGGGCTAAGATTAATCCTGGAGTCTTATGTGTTAAATCAGCTGCCGCTCTGATCCGAAATAAACGTGTTTAACAGTTTTTCCGTTGTCTTCTGAATGTGTTCTGCTTTTATTAACATGCATTACTTGTCACTATTCCTGTCACGAGTTTGATTTAAATCCTACTACTGCAGTTGTTTTGATGGTAAGAAATGGTTGCACTGGCACCCGGAGATAAGCTGCTGTCCCCGTGAAATGTGCCCCGTGCAACGCGGGGAGGCGGGGGAAGGCGGGGGGGGGGGCCGGGGGATCCTCCCACATCGTGCAGCGGACTCTAAAAGCGGACTTTTAGCGTCAATAACGACGACAATGGAACCTGACCAAACGTCCTTTTTTTACCAAATGGGAGTGAGAATGTGTTGGAATTCCACAATGCTTCTTAATATTTTTATTTTGGTGCTGTCACTTGTCATCTTCGAGCTTGGGAGTGAGAAAAAAAAATAATAATAATAATAATAATAATAATAATAATAATAATAATAGGCTATATTGTTTTACAGATATGCTTACAGTGTGTATTGAAGTCACTTACTTCTTTTTCTAGTCTTTTGTTTGTTCTGTATGAACATTACTTGCAGAAAGATATTTAGAATTAGACATAGCTTATGGAGATTTGTGCATATGGTTGTAAAACATATTCTCGCATTATGAATAAGGATTTGAAATTAAGCCTAGTCCATTAATTCCCTCTGCTCACTTTTAAGGCAAAGTAGGCTAAATAATGCTTTACATGGTGGGCTAAAATACACTTTAGTGTAAAACCAGCACATTTAGCACATAAAAACAGATACAGCAATAAAACTAACACATAAAACAAGCATATTAAATCAATTAAAATAGAATGTACAACTTTGTAAAAATGTGGAGTGACAAGTAAGTAGATTGTTTTTAATCCATACGCATTCAGTCAGTCCGCTATTGTCTGTCCGGCTTTTTCTCTCCATTTGATGACAACAGCCCTATTTCCCTTTTTACATATTATATAATATATTATATAGTATATATAATGTATTATACGCTTCACCTCCTCATAACTTTTCCATAATTAGCTGCTGCTCAGCGGGTGAAACATATGCTGCACGCGTATTCTCCATTTGTGCATCAGTAAATCTGTGATCGATACCGTGGTCTATTTAAGAAAGCCGTGAACGAGCACTTATCCCAGCTATCTACACCAGGCTGACATAGCTTCACCGTCTGATCCTGGCTCGGCAAACGTGCAACCGATTAAGCCGCGACGAGCGGATCACATTAAGTCAAGCTGCACTTTTTCATTCATCCTAGATTTCTTCATTCTACTTTTGTGCAACAGGCCCCAGGGAGCGCTGTCAGGAAACTATACTGGCTGTGTGCTTTTATTTTGCTTCAGGTGGAGTTGATTTTTCTTTTAATAAAACTTTATTATTCAAATAAAATATATATAAAAATAAGAAAAAAATAGACTTTATTAATCCCAAATTGGGAAATTACTCTGTTATAGCAGAAAGTTAAAGGGAGACATGCACACACACAAACACACACACACACATACATGCACACACACAGACAGACACACACACACACACTCAAACACATACTCACACACATACTCACACCCACACACTCACACACAGAGACACACACATGCGCGCGCACACACACACACACACACACAATCCACACACAGACACATGCACACACAGACACACGCACACAAAACAAATGTGATGACCCCTCTCATGTGAGCTGGGTAGGAGGCAGGCAGAGGTGTGGTAGTCTACACCTGGTTCACATTTGCTTGCAGGGGCGGATTGGCCATCGGGAATACCGGGAACAATCCCGAACGGCCGGTCCATTTCAGGCCGAACCGGCCGGTGGTCAATACGTTTTTTACATTTTTCAATACATATTTTTTTTTTTTTCTTTCATACGCGACCGGCCTGGCTGGCCGCGTTCAGCTGCAGCGGAGCGCTGTGTCTGTGTGTGTGTGTGTTTCAGACCGGGCCAAACCAATACTTTCAATATTGAGTGGGGATACAAGCGGCCCCTCCTAACTTGGACTGATCCGCGTTTTTCCTGACATCCGATTGGCTCAAACTTAAGGCCCCGAAAAAAGAGTTTACTTTCAGTCAGGTTTGGATTTGGTGATGTCAAAAACCATTGACATATATATAATGGACCAATAGACCCCGTTGCTCTGGACGGAGACCAGTGAAGGATATTAGAAGCACTTTTCCGGTGATCTCTTGCTTTACTGCGCAGCCTCCAACTGACAGAGACAACGTAGACGTGACGTGAGCAACGTGTCTGAAAATGTGAAGTCTTATGGTAGCTGTGCCGAGAGAAATCTCAATCATTCCCAATCTTACAGAGACGGAGAGTGTAGGTATATGTAAGGAGATAACATAGACACAGGCTAATTACTGATCACTAACATGCTAGTTAACATTAGTAATTACTGATCACTAACATGCTAGTTAACATTAGTAATTAAACCTAAACAGATAATGGAAGTCCAAACTGCCTGTGAGCTTCTCCTGTACTATACGGTAATTCCTCTACTGTGTGACAGTAAGTCTCGTGGTTATGACCCAATCGTTAGCCTATTGTTATAAAAGCGTCTGCTACGAAGCCATAACGTGAGCTACAAGGTAATGGAGCCTTTTAGACATTGTCGTGTTTCTTTAGAAATAAAACAACGGACAAATAGAGTCTTTAAACGCTTCAGATGTAAAGTTATTCTCTGTCAAAGTGACGTAAAAAACAAATGGCGGTCAGTGTAATGCTAACAAGAGGTGATCGCTTTGTAGCAACAAAATGGCGCCATCGGAGGTTCGAGTTCTGAAGCGAAGCTCACCCCCTTGCAAAGAATTTCTAATATAGGAAGAAGTTCCACTCTCTCGTTACTTCCCGGTTCTGAACTGGTTGCAGTTCCACCAGAGTTCCATATAGGGGGCGCTCACAGGCCAGTGCAGAATGAATGGGACTCTATGGAGCTATACCCCTCAAAACCCACTTTTCTCAGGATATAATTTTTTGTCTAGTAATTTGAATGTTGCATTCGAAAGGGGAGGCAAAGAAAATAAACACTGCTGGGTGTTAGATTTTTTTAAAGTGGCTTTTTTGTTCTAAAAAGCCTTTTAAAAATGTCAATGACGTCATACACATATACAGCCGGAGATACTGCTTTACGGCGAGCTCTGAGTCGCTTCCTTTGTTCTCTCGAGGCATCGACAACACAGCTGATAGGTTAGACTCTCTCTGTTAATACAACACAGCTGATAGGTTAGACTCTCTCTGTTAATACAACACAGCTGACAGGTTAGACTCTCCCTGTTAATACAACACAGCTGACAGGTTAGTCTCTCTCTGTTAATACAACACAGCTGATAGGTTAGACTCTCTCTGTTAATACAACACAGCTGATAGGTTAGACTCTCTCTGTTAATACAACACAGCTGACAGGTTAGTCGCTCCCTGTTAATACAACACAGCTGATAGGTTAGACTCTCCCTGTTAATACAACACAGCTGACAGGTTAGTCTCTCCCTGTTAATACAACACAGCTGATAGGTTAGACTCTCCCTGTTAATACAACACAGCTGATAGGTTAGACTCTCTCTGTTAATACAACACAGCTGATAGGTTAGACTCTCCCTGTTAATACAACACAGCTGATAGGTTAGACTCTCCCTGTTAATACAACACAGCTGATAGGTTAGTCTCTCCCTGTTAATACAACACAGCTGATAGGTTAGACTCTCTCTGTTAATACAACACAGCTGACAGGTTAGTCGCTCCCTGTTAATACAACACAGCTGATAGGTTAGACTCTCCCTGTTAATACAACACAGCTGACAGGTTAGTCTCTCCCTGTTAATACAACACAGCTGATAGGTTAGACTCTCCCTGTTAATACAACACAGCTGATAGGTTAGACTCTCTCTGTTAATACAACACAGCTGATAGGTTAGACTCTCCCTGTTAATACAACACAGCTGATAGGTTAGACTCTCCCTGTTAATACAACACAGCTGATAGGTTAGTCTCTCCCTGTTAATACAACACAGCTGATAGGTTAGACTCTCCCTGTTAATACAACACAGCTGATAGGTTAGTCTCTCCCTGTTAATACAACACAGCTGATAGGTTAGACTCTCCCTGTTAATACAACACAGCTGATAGGTTAGACTCTCTCTGTTAATACAACACAGCTGATAGGTTAGACTCTCTCTGTTAATACAACACAGCTGACAGGTTAGTCGCTCCCTGTTAATACAACACAGCTGATAGGTTAGACTCTCCCTGTTAATACAACACAGCTGACAGGTTAGTCTCTCCCTGTTAATACAACACAGCTGATAGGTTAGACTCTCCCTGTTAATACAACACAGCTGATAGGTTAGACTCTCTCTGTTAATACAACACAGCTGATAGGTTAGACTCTCCCTGTTAATACAACACAGCTGATAGGTTAGACTCTCCCTGTTAATACAACACAGCTGATAGGTTAGTCTCTCCCTGTTAATACAACACAGCTGATAGGTTAGACTCTCCCTGTTAATACAACACAGCTGATAGGTTAGACTCTCCCTGTTAATACAACACAGCTGATAGGTTAGACTCTCCCTGTTAATACAACACAGCTGACAGGTTAGACTCTCCCTGTTAATACAACACAGCTGACAGGTTAGTCTCTCTCTGTTAATACAACACAGCTGATAGGTTAGACTCTCTCTGTTAATACAACACAGCTGATAGGTTAGACTCTCTCTGTTAATACAACACAGCTGACAGGTTAGTCGCTCCCTGTTAATACAACACAGCTGATAGGTTAGACTCTCCCTGTTAATACAACACAGCTGACAGGTTAGTCTCTCCCTGTTAATACAACACAGCTGATAGGTTAGACTCTCCCTGTTAATACAACACAGCTGATAGGTTAGACTCTCTCTGTTAATACAACACAGCTGACAGGTTAGACTCTCCCTGTTAATACAACACAGCTGATAGGTTAGACTCTCCCTGTTAATACAACACAGCTGATAGGTTAGTCTCTGTTAATACAACACAGCTGATAGGTTAGACTCTCTCTGTTAATACAACACAGCTGATAGGTTAGACTCTCCCTGTTAATACAACACAGCTGATAGGTTAGACTCTCCCTGTTAATACAACACAGCTGATAGGTTAGACTCTCCCTGTTAATACAACACAGCTGATAGGTTAGACTCTCTGTTAATACAACACAGCTGATAGGTTAGTCTCTGTTAATACAACACAGCTGATAGGTTAGACTCTCTGTTAATACAACACAGCTGATAGGTTAGTCTCTGTTAATACAACACAGCTGATAGGTTAGACTCTCCCTGTTAATACACGTGCTAGAAAGAGGTTTGCTGATGTTTTAAAGACCACGCCGAAATATTCACTCTGATATTCAGGCTCTGCTTCAGATGCCGTCAAGCTGGATCTCCGATCGTAATCAGTCCTTCACTGACCAATCAGCATTCATTAGCAGAACGCTAGCGTGTTATGGGCTACAACGACTCACCCTGTAAGAAATCAAAAGGACATAAGTACTCGTTCATTCAACTTTCAACCTGTAATCCATGTCCAATCAAATCTGAGGTTTCTCAACGACAATCGGGCGAAAGAGACACATTTAGCCGTCTAGCTCCATAGGGTCCCATTCATTCTGCACTGGACCGCGATCACCCCCAGTGGAACTCTGGTGGACCTGCAACCAAATCCGGTAAACAATGGGGCTGGATAGGGAGTGGGACGGCTTTCCGTAGACCGGCTTTGGTGATGTGAGGTAGGACAGTTTTAGGTTTTTAGGAGTTTTAGGCCTGTATACCTGAGTTGTTTTTGTCTCCAAATTTTTGCTTTGATAAGCTAATTGTTTTTATTTTCTATTGTTGCACACATACACTCTCATCAGGAGGAGAGAGGAGGAGGAGGAGAGAGGAAGAGAAGGAAACAGACAGGTAGAGGGACAGTGTGCAGGGCTGGGTAGGCAATCATATTAGGCATATCAATCAATCAGATATTTACATATAGGATAAAATGCCAATAGTTCCACATACTAGATAATAACTTGACTGAAGCACAGATTGAATTAGAAAATGTTTTATTCTTAGTCATATTTATAACTGATGTTCTTCTCATGCATATGATATGTGGCTGCACAATCAGTAAGCAGAGGCAGGGTCCATCACTCTCCAACCGACATGACATGCTGGTAGTTAGCAGTATACTGTGACTTATGTGTTCGAGATTAGGTTTTGCTGACCTGGTTGTGTTTAGTGCAGTGGTGACTTGCTTATACAACCTGAGGAGGCAGGTGTCATCCTAAAGTTTCTTGAAGGTCTTCAGCGTAATCTGATTCTCTTTATACCATAAAAACACGATTAGAATTAAAATAACTGCAAAAAACCCTTCTGCTCGTGCACCAAGGGCACTCGCGTAAAAGGCCTCCCCATCTTAAAGTCCCGAGCTGAATTTCAGTCCCAGTACGGCCCTGTTTGCTTGATTGACTCTTTGTCCTTTAAAGAGGGCTGGAGATTCAGTTCTGGTGATCTCTCTCAATCCTCACATCTAGAAAAGGTTTGTTTATGAGTTTTTTCCCCAATTACTTTACTATTCACACATTCACTTACACTCCCTACACCACTGATGATACTGCTCCACATAATTGATATTGCACCAGTTTGGTTTTACTAATTTGCATTGAGTTGTTTCTCAGGTCGTAGAGGTAAGAAGCCAGACTGCCTTTCAGAATTGTGACTGGTGTAATTGCTTAGGAGATTCACACGTGTGTGTGTGTGTGTGTGTGTGTGTGTTAAACTAAAAGGATCTTACTCTTTAACTAAAAGGTCTATCTCTGTAGGGATCCATCCCATAATGTTGTCAGACACTTAGAATGATAATCTGAGTCTGTCAGCGGCAACAACAGAACTTTAAGTGGACACTGACTCATACTGAACAGTTTGTGTATTGTATCCAAGCAATTGAAACAAGTGTTATTTTTGAAAAAATTTGTATTTTGATCATTGGTTGTGAGTTTTGTGTGTAGAGTTTTGAAAAAATGATGTCAAGGTTCTGAAATTAGTGCCAAAGTGATTGTAAAAAAAATAGTTTGGTAATTAGTTTGTCTTTTGTAATATGGGTTATTTGTCAGGGGCAATATTCAAAAATGTCAAAGTATTGTGTAATAATAACTCAACTCAATTTTAGAAATATGTATTCACCAATGTACATATGTCCTGTAGGGTTACATTACAGCCTGGTTCACGGCTGCTGGTTACAGCGTTCTCACTCAATTTAATTAATTAAGCACTTAATACTTGACCAGTTTTAATGATTGTTGTTCACATCAGTCAGACGAATAGGGGAAATAGGGTCCAGCTTGAAAAATACCACCCTTTTAATCATATCTTTGAGAAGAACTAAACAGCCGATGCACTCATCAATTTCACTTTATACTAAACCTTCAGAAAATACTTCTAGTACAACCAGTTTCCTCATTAAAACATTAGTCATTAGAACTTTTGAACTTTTGTCTTAGTTCACCATGATGATACAAGCAGCTGTGGGTCTCTGGGTCCTATCAGCGGTGATCTGCGTGGGCAGCGCCAACAGCGTCTCCCTGGTGAACGAAGCAAACAACGAGTTTTCCTTCCGACTCTACAGGAAGTTAGCAGCTCATGCTGACTCTCAGGGACAGAATATCTTCTTCTGCTCAATTTGTGTATCAACTGCCTTGGCTGCGTTGTCCGTGGGAGCGAGGGGGGAGACTCACCGTCAGCTTTTCAGTGGTCTGGGCTTCAACAGCTCCCTCCTGACTCAGACAGATGTGGACCAGGCCTTCCAGATGTTCCTCCAGAGGGCCAATAACACATCTCAGGACACCAGCAAAGGGACCGCCGTGTTCGTGGACAACGGCTTCAAGCCCAAGCCAGAGTTCCTGCAGACCCTGAAGCAGTCGTACCTCGCAGATGGGTTCAATGTGGACTTCACCAAACCAACAGAAAGTGCTGGTACCATCAATAAGTACGTGGAGGAGAAGACCAACGGGAAGATTGACAAGCTGGTGGAAGACCTGGATCCAAATACAGTCATGTATCTCATCAGCTACATCTACTACAAAGGTATGAAGGTCCTGTGGGATGAGATCTAGTCAGTCTGTAATGTAAGATCAGTTTACATATTTTGAGGTTAAATTGAATACATCAAACCAAATGTGTTTCATTTCTGCTCCTTGTCTAACAGGAAAGTGGGCGACTCCGTTTGACCCTGAGCTCACAGAGGAAGACTACTTCAACGTGGACGAGAACACAAAGGTTTAGAGAGTCTTCTTAATTCAGAAAAAAAATATTGAGTCCCAGTATTTAACAGGAGTGGAGCCAGACTTTGTAAACATTCAGAGTTCAGCCTAAAACTAGAGCGAGGGTCCGTGGGAATTAATTTACCAAAGTTATATAAAGTTTTTAATGCCGTTAACACAATTTGGGAGAACCTGATAGTTGTAACACACAAATTTGTTTTTGATGTGCTGTCTTCAAACATTTTGTTTTATTTTTTAAACGAGAAAAAAGGGCTGCATGGACTTGAATCAGTCCAATTAAGCATAATCGTTCATTCTGTGTTTAAATTGTCATCGTCCAGGTCAAAGTCCTCATGATGAATCTGGAGGATAGTTTCAACACCTATCGCGACAACGTGCTGAACGGGACTGTCCTTCAGCTTCCCTTCACCAGCTCCTACTCCATGCTGCTGATGTTGCCTGACGTCATGGCAACACTGGAGAAAACCATTGGCCCACACCGGGTCACCAAATGGTTGCAGTGGATGAAGCCCAGGTTGGGAGCATCTTAATTTATGCTTCTAATATGTGGAAGGTTTGACACTGAATAGTCTGTCAGCAATTAAATACAGCATTACACACACATCATTGTTTCCCTCACAGCCAAATGAAACTCCTGCCCTAGTCAAATTCACTGAATCTTTGTCTTTTTTTTTTCCCCAATGCTTTAGGAGACTTGATGTATATATTCCAAAGTTCTCCATCAAGACTTCCTACAACCTCAATGATGTGCTGTCAGAAATGGGAATGACAGACATGTTTGGTGAACATGCAAATTTGAGAGGCATTTCAGAGGAGCAAGGACTGGCAGTCTCAGAAGTAAGTAAACAGGGCATATGTTTTATTATTTCACCCATATTCCATTCATCTGTCGTATCACTTACTCTGCGTTGCACCGCAGGTTGTGCACCAAGCTATGCTGGATGTTGACGAGGCCGGAGCCACCGCTGCTGCTTCCACAGGCTTCAACATCGAACTGCTTGCCTTCGTGGCCCCGGCCCCTGTGCTGACGTTCAGTCGTCCATTCATGGTCATCATCATTGAACGTAACACGGAGGAAATCCTCTTCATGGGCAAGATTATCAACCCAACAATCTGATGGATCATCACTTTGTGTTTGCTCGAGGACAGCTGTTGCATATCATATAAAGGAGTCAGAAAACTTCTGTTTTTTGTCTCTTGCTTTATTGAGTGTAAACCAGTTTTTATATAATAAGGTAAAATAATGTAGGGTTAAATATGATCAACTTCCCTAAGTATTTGGTATTCATATATACTTTAACTACATTTTCCTCATACTTGCATACTTTTACTGAAGTAACATTTCACTGCAGAACTTTAACTTGTAAAGTATTTTTATAGTGTGATATTAGTACTTTTACTAGAGTAATCTGAATACTTTCAGCGCTGCCTGTGAGGATATAAACAACTACACATTGTTGCCCTCTGGTGGTAGAAGTTCTGCATGATGAATGATAGAAATGTTGCAGTATAAATAACGTTATGAAGGCTTTGGTTTTAGGCAGCAATGCCTCTCAGGATTTTATTTGCAGGTGCTTTACATGTGTAAACCTTTGCATATACACTGTAAAAAAGCTTTTACATTTTTTGACAGTAACACAAACTTGTAACAGAGTATTTTAACAGTGTGGTATTAGCAGGCCAGCTGACAGTCTTGCCTGGGCCCGGGACGAGATCTTAGATGGGCCCCCGCCCTCCCTCGCGGCCAGATCTCTCCTTTTCCCTTGCTCTTCCTCTCCTCACATATCTCACTGAAATTAAGTGTGTAATCAGTCTCTGATCCATCCTGCTCAGACTCTCCGACAGGGCAGCGAGCCCCTCCCGCATCACTCTCTCTCTATCTCTCTCTCTCTCGTCTCTCTCTCTCTCTCTCTCTCTTCTCTCTCACGGGTAGCCTGACTCTGTCCCTCCTTTGCGGGGCAGCGGGCCCCTCCCGCATCCCTCTCTCTGTCACCTGACTGCAGCTGGATCTCTCTCGGTCTCATCCTTACTGACGGAGCTACCAAACTCTACTGTTTCTGTCAAATTTAACCTGTTGTGTAGAGCTGGCCTGTTAAGTTACGTTACAAGGCTCGTAAACATGGCGGCGCTGTTTCTTACCTTGCTCTACGTTGACAGTTCCAGCTTCACCGTCACCACATTTTTTTAAAATATTTGTTTAGAAAATCTCTAAGGCCTCTATTTTCTTCTTCTCTTTTCTTTCCTTTTCCGAGCTCCGGACTTGTGCTGACCGGACATTTTGAGCGTACTGAACTTCAAATCAAGTGACAAGATCAAATTTTGATCAGTGGCCAAACCATTTTTATGTTGGGGGTGGGGGTGGGGTTCTTGACCACCATTTCCAGGACAATTAGGAAGAAAACAAATAAAAAGCTTTTATGTAATTCAAATATTATGCTAAATATTTTTTTCCACAAATAGGCCTATTTAAAAAATGATTTTTAATTATTCCATAATGTAATGAGGTGAATGTCTGGCAGTCAAGTGCTTCTTACACACAAAACATTAACCTACCGTAACCCACGTCAAACTGAGGCTACAACAAATAAACACACAAGCAAAGAGCCAGGCTGTAATGTAACTCTACAGGACAAATGTTCAGCGTTAGTTTTCGTCCATTAAAAGTTCTGTTTCTGCTGCTCACAGAGTCAGATTATTATTCTTAGTCTCTGACAACATTATGGAAAGGATCCCTACCGAGATAGACCTTTTTCTTAAAAACTATGATCCTTGTAGTTTACAGTTTTTTTCGACAGTGGGCACAACTGGAGTAACATGTACCTGAAGTTCATGTGGACCAAACTGTAATTCGTTTTTCATTGCTTGAACACACTTTTAAAAACTCTGCACACTTATCCCATGACTTTTCTCACAATCTGTATAACACTGTAGATTTACAGCACTTTGTTCAAATGCTAACATACTGCTGTCAAAACTGTTAACCACACATTCAAAGCAGAATAGATTTCAGTCTGGTGCATTTCAAACACTGCTGATTGCAATTTTAGCTGAAAGCCTAATCAGGTGTCTGGTTTTAGACTAGTTAGTAGATATATTCGGTATTTATACAGAGAAAGCTTAGAAAACCTTTTTTATATACAAATTCCAATAAGAATGAAATGATTATACACTGTACTGAGAAACAGGTAAAATATCAAAGATACCAATATGTCCAGGTAAGATGTCTGAGGTTATATTCACAGCTATAAAAAAATTAAAAATGCTATATCTTTACTATAGTAAAACTGTGGACTTCTTGTTTTTCAGAAAGTAATGGAGGTGAAAGCAATGGAAACACCAGATTCATTTTTATTTAAAGATTATGCAGACATCTAATGGGATGAAGACAACTCTCTGTTACTGTTATGCACCTTTAGTTTTTTTCCAGTCATTCCATAAATTACTGGAATCAAAATACTATATTGAAGCAAATTCCTGATTTCCATTCCTTCTTTTTTACAATACATAAAAATTGGTATATTTTAAAATATATATATTTTCTTTAAATAAACTATTGAGTAGTGTGAAGTCACTCAAATTGTTCAAACAAATTGTTAATTTCTGTATTGATGTTTGACGCTAGTGTTTTTACACAGTGTGGTCTGAGTGACAGTGTGTGTTATCTGATGAGGATTGTTCATAGTGTTTGGCTGCACTGATCCTGTTTTGAGACGTGTGTTGAGTTGTGTTGCTTGGAATGAGTTCTGCAGGTGTGTAGTTGTTTATATCCTCACAGGCAGCGGTGGAAGAAGTATTCAAATTCCTGCAGTTAAAGTACTAATACCACACTGTAAAAACACTCTGTTACAAGTTAAATTCCTGCAGTGAAAACTTTTAGTTCAGTAAAAGTCTGTAAATATCATCAGAAAAATGTAGTTAAAGTATTAAAACTTTTTAGAAAGCGTAAAGGATCCAAACAGTTGTGTGTTTAATGGTCTAATAATCTCAGCTGGACTTTATATAGGCCGTTATATTGCTGGCTAGTTTCATTCATAATAAAACATCAGATTTGATAAACTACATGTGTTTTGTGTGCAGAAATGTAGCGGAGTAGAAGTAGAACATTAAAACATTATCTATATCTATCTATATATATATGTTAGGGCCGGGACTTTAACGCGTTAATCAAGATTAATTAATTACAGACTTTAACGCGTTAATTAATTACACAAAAAATAACACCTTAAACATTTTTTACGCATTTTAATCACACTTATTTTTGCACCGCGGGACGTTTCTCACTGGATGAGTTTCGGCGGACCGATTATACTGGAGCACCAACTAGTGTTCATGACTTCAGACCTTTTATATACGTCAATGCTTCAGACCTTTTATATATGTCAATGCTTCAGACCTTTTATATACGTCAATGCTTCAGACCTTTTATATATGTCAATGCTTCAGACCTTTTATATATGTCAATGCTTCAGACCTTTTATATATGTCAATGCTTCAGACCTTTTATATATGTCAATGCTTCAGACCTTTTATATATGTCAATGCTTCAGACCTTTTATATATGTCAATGCTTCAGACCTTTTATATATGTCAATGCTTCAGACCTTTTATATATGTCAATGCTTCAGACCTTTTATATATGTCAATGCTTCAGACCTTTTATATATGTCAATGCTTCAGACAACAACAAACCACGGTGAACATGAATGAAGAAGCTGACGAGACCGCTTTGGTTGGCCCCGTGGATGGGACATTTTGTTATAAAAAACGAACAAATGGAAGCGTCGATTAGAGCATGGTTGTCTGCAAGCTATGCAACAAGGAATTTGCATGTCACCGCAGCACATCGAGCCTCAAGTATCACCTCAACGCAAAACATTTAGCAGACCCGACTCCGAGTACAAGGACCCACACACAACCTACACTCCACCAGATGACTGGTTTAAGGACCAGGGTAACTATTGGAATTGTGTTTTACTTAAAAAAACATAGTTTACAGAAGGTCTACCTACCTATAGGCTACCTGAATTTCTGAAATGTACTATATTTCTAAATATGCTATTGCTACACTTAATGGCAAAAATTGCACTTGTCTGCTGGACTTGGTTAAACAAAAATAAACAATATTTTGTTGCTTAAGCTTATGTATTCAGTCATTATTCAATGGTATACTAAAAATCCATGTGAAAAAAATTACTTCTCACTGTTCTCAGGTCAAATATTTATGGAATTAAAATGCGATTAATTTCGATTAATTAATTACAAAGCCTCTAATTAATTAGATACATTTTTTTAATCAAGTCCCGGCCATATATATATATATATATATATATATATGGTTCACAGTTCATGTTTCCAATGAATCCTAACAATTTGAGCATTGAGCTCAAAGCACCACTGTGCCTCAGTGGTGCCAGCAGGCTGCCATTAGGCTGTAGACTCTTAATATTGTTAGTCTTCTTTGTTTTTGCTCTATATAGGAAAGTTGGCAGACAGGACCTAGGGGCAGTGTATTTCCTTGTTTGGTTAGAGTCTGTACGCTCGCCACTCTGGGAAACAAAAAGAAGAACAAACTGAAATGCTTTTGTGTGTGTGTGTTATTCAAACTGTAAATGTATCTTCTAGAAAATTACGGGCAGGTGTAAGTCTCAACGTTTTTATTAGGAGGCATAACAACCATTCGGGTAGAAAGAGATAAAACTGTGTCAGTCTCAATTGATCTGTGTGCCATAGCAGCCTGCAGCAGAAGACACCACCATTGGCACTGTGATCAATACCGTATAGGTACAGCCTATGCATGCAGTGATAGTTGCAGATACTGGAGTCAGGTGTTCGCTAACACAGGACCAGACTGGGGATACAGCCCTCCATAAACCTTAGGAAAAGGGCTTAAAACCCGGTTCTCAATAATACATCAACAACCAAAGATTGATTCATGCGCCCCTTTAATAATCACCTTAAAAGACGCACAGGCCACAGATGATGGGACTTACTGGTTGGGAGTAGACGTAAGAAACTCGGATCCAATGGGAGAGTTTAAAATTTAGACTTATGATAGGCAATTGATTAAGCCACCTCCCCCTCAACCCAACGTCCCCATCACTTCCTAAGCGGGTGAAAGCATCGCCTCACCTAATGTTCCTTCATTACCTAATGCTCCCTTGATTAGTATATCTCCTACTCCTTCCCCAGACCCCCGCATAATTTACTTAGATGAACTAAGCGACCGTGATTTAACTTCAATAGAAACAGGTTATGGCGATAGGAATGCATGGCTGGATTGGGTAACGTATACAGTGAGGAAACACAGCAAATCCGATTGTTACGTGTGTGCCTCAGCCAGGCCCCAATTAGGCACTGCCCCATTCCCACTTAATATGCAAAATGACCCTTTAGGCTTGCAGTGCCTGACTACTTTATTTCACCGGAGTGACAAACCTATGTCTGGTAAATGTCAGACTCTAAATTTCCTATATCCTATGGTACCGGAGTCACCACCACCCCCCGCTGCTATAGTGCTTAAAGGTAACTACACCTGTTTCCTTAGAGATGGACCACACGACACCAATGTAAAATTGTTAGACAACGCCTTTTGTAAACTCACTTACAACATTACTGACCATAACTTACACTTCACGGCCAATAGCTTCGTTAATCAAAACGTGACCAGGGCTGACATCTGGTGGTTATGTGGGGACAGGCGTTTGAGGAATAAATTACCCGAAAAATGGCAAGGTTCTTGTGCATTAGTACAACTCCTGATGCCGGTAAGTTTAGTTGCTTCCCCAGATATGACAGATGTTATCAATGAGATGCACAACCGCCGCACCACTTCCAGACGCCGCAGGGCCATGGAACATCCCATTTTTAATTCCAATCTGAAACCTAAGGGCACGTTCGACAGTAGTATTTGGATGGACTCAATTGGAATTCCTCGAGGAGTTCCAGATGAGTTCAAAGCTAGAGATCAAATTGCGGCCGGTTGGGAATCAATATTCCTGTGGCCAACAATCAATAAGAATCTAGATTGGATTAATTACATATTTTATAATCAAAAAAGGTTCATTAATTATTCCAGGGAATGTATCGAGGGTCTGGCAGAACAATTACATTCCACTAGTTTGATGACGATGCAAAATAGGTTGGCTCTAGACATGCTCCTGGCGGAGAAAGGAGGTACCTGTGCCTACATTAAGACTGATCACTGTTGCACTTTCATCCCAAACAATACGGCCCCTGATGGTAGCGTAACCCGTGCGTTAGTTAGGGCTCGCCGAAGAATTGGCTGAAAACTCTGGTATAGACAGGAATATTTTTTCCAGTTGGATGGGAAATTGGATCGGTAAGTGGAAGAACATGGTGACCTCTGTGTTGGTGTCCATTGCCATATTTTCTGGCATTCTGGTGTGTTGCGGCTGTTGTGCAATCCCCTGTCTTAGAACTCTAATCAATAAACTGATAGTAACGGCTTTATCAAAAGAGGGTGCTCCCCCAGCTTATCAGATGTTAGCCATGACTGAATTTACTCACCCTGCCAACTATGAGAACTATTTTGACGAGGCTGACACTTCCTCCAACGCGGAGGAGGAAGGAGTATAGTCACGCTGGGTCTAAATTACTCACTATCACCACCCAGTGCCCCCATCTCCCTGAGTCCCCGTTTCCTATCTCCAACTGTTTTTCTATCCTCTTATCTGCTGTCAGAGATTCCCTTCTTTGTTTCACAGAATATTGCACGGGGCTGAAAATCAGCCCATAGTCAGTATAGCCTTAAGCAAGACATATGTTGGAAGTATGATTTTACAATTTTTAATTAATTACAAAAGATGTTTGTTTGAAGTTTGCATGATACACGATGTTTAGGGATTTCCACAAAAATAATTGTAACCATTGGTATAGTCATAGAAAGAGCAATGGATTATGCAGCTTACATTAGGAGCTAAAATCTACATATAAGACCCACGCACCACACCGCTCTGTCATGATATCTACTATCACAGTTAACTTTTGATTGCTTATTATTGATTACTAAATTGCCAGTAAGTCGTATGTAGGTCTCGAAAGAGGGATCCCATTATTTTGCTTTACCAATATTAGGATTATGTTCCACAGCGTGTTGCTGTGGAAAAAGAGGGTGTAGAAATATATCAGGTTTAGACTAAGAATGTCCTGTAGCCTGGGATGGCCTCGCTGTCTCCTCCTGTCTGGCATGTGTAAGATAAGACGGGTTCAAATTTAGTGGAGCAAAAGTGCTCCTGGTTAGTTTAATAAACAACTGGAACAGAATGCACCTAATAAAATCTCTTAAAGGAACAGACAATCTCTAGCGCGCAACTTCTCTATCTTCTCTGAGACAGAAAGTCTGAGTGATATCCAACCAATTGGCGGCCCACACGCAATGGCGGAAGGAGGAACCTGAAGATGAATAAAAGAATAGGGAAAAGGAAGGTCCGGTGTCAGACCCGGAGAGACTTTGTTGGTGGTTAGGGAGAGAAAGTCTCGAAGGAGCGGCTGATCCATATGCATATGAAAGATCTGTTTGCAATATCAGTTTACTAAAGATTGTTATAGTTTAACTGAACGAATCCTGAGTATTCATTTCTTGGTCTGCCTTTCAACGAACACGATAAGTAAAGGGGAAACTTTGAGAAGTGACCGGTGGTTCTTAAAACACTTTGGGCGCCACAGAGTAGAATCGGTCGCCTTTTTTCCTACAATTCCTTAACTATTCCTGTTTATTCACGCTGACTAACTGTTTCCTGGGGACTTTACTTCTGCCACATTAACCAATGATTCACTCATTGGTGTGAATATTCTATAAATGTATTATTATTCCTACGTACCACTTTTATCAAACATTAACTCCTTCCACATTTTCCAACATCATCAAAACTTTCAGCCCGATTAAGAACGAGCTGCTTCTACACACACACACTCTCACACACACACACAAAATTACACACACACACAGACACAGACACACTCACACACATACTCACACATTATACACTTTATTACATTGTGAGGACCAGTGAAAGGTAGCAGCCTGATGGGATCCACCCTTTCTAAAGGGTCTAGAGACATGATTTTAACTGCTGAAATTATTATAATTCAATGTGAACACAAAATGACTTTAAACATCAAACAAAACAAAAAAAAATTAAAACCTGAATGTTGTTCCCTGGAGAATACACCTGAATTTTGTCCTTCCTGGGTACCAGTCATGTTATGTCTATTGGCACACAATCAACACCACTGTTGGGCAATGCACAATTCATGAAAAGCATTTTGTTAGATTGAAACACACATACACACACACAAACACACACAAAACACCCACACACATGAAACACTCACTCACACACACACAAAAACATACACACGCACACATACTGACACACACTCACAGACACACACTCACACACACACACACACACACACATACACACACACACACGCTCAAACACACACACACATATGCTCACACACACACACACACACTCACACACTCACATACACACACACTCACATACACACACATGCTCACACACACACACTCGCACAAACACACTCACACACACACACTCACACACATACTTACACAACCTCACACTCAAACACATACTCACAACCACACACACACACAAAACACTCACTCACACACTCACACACATACTCACACACACAGACACACACAAACACACAAACACACACACTCACACACATACTTACACAACCTCACACTCAAACACATACTCACAACCACACACACACAAAACACTCACAAAACACTCACTCACACACACACACAGACAGACACACACACACACACACACACACATACATCTACCTGTTTTTATGACATCGTGAGGACCAGTGACAGGCAGCAGCCTGATGGGATCCACCCTTTCTAAAGGGTCTAGAGACATGATTTTAACTGCTAAAATTATTATAATTTTATGTGAACACAAAAATGACTTTAAACATCAAACACTCAAATAAATTGAAAACCTGAATGTTGTTCCCTGGAGACTACACCTGAATTTTGCATTGTGTAAGGTTGAAACAACACACTAGAGGAGATTCTTTCAATATCCAAACTTTAAACAAGCTGATTTTACTTACTGTACATGCTTCTTCTTTACCTCTCTTTTACTTAGTATGATTGAACACATAGTAAATAAAATCATTTAAAAATTAAATACTGGTTTGTCAATCGATCTCCATTAACAAACACCAGACCTGCTTTACAAATGTGCTTTTTACTGAGTTTGATGATTTAAATACCAGTATGTTTTCTTCAAAAATGCATCTGGTGGTAAAAACCCTAGAGCTACTGTATAAGGGAGACAAGTTAAGCTCACATTTTTACAAAACCTTCAAACGGCCTTTGCATTTTTTTAGTAATCCAGTTACACACACACACACACACAAATGGACACATTCTCTCTCTCTCACACATACACACACACACACAACCTCACACTCAAACACATACTCACACACACAGACACACACACACAGACACACATTTTGCGGGATTCAGTCCTGCTGCTGCTGTGAACTGCAATTGGCGGGTAACACTGTCAATCTACCTGCCACTTTGGCGGGTAGCCAATGAGAATTGAGTGATTCAGATGCGTACCCATCGGTAAGCACGGGCCTGGTCCAATCAGGGGCCCGCATCACTGGAAGACATTGATTGACAGCCGGGGCTCCCTATCGCGCAGCCACTGACCAACCGGGAGGGACAACGGGTCAAATTAATTTCCTTGTTTATGTTATGAAGACGAGACGTGTGTGTGACTCGAACATCTCACATTTACCGACAAAACGTACAGCGAAAGACAACAAGTGCAACACTTTTCAGACCGTCCTGCCAACATGTAGACATTGTAACATCAATGTACGCTGGAACCATTTTTCACTCTTAAGTCTCTGAACGTTGCTGCTGTTTCATCTTGTCAGCTGTCTGCAGCGGGCGGGCCTGTTGCTCCGTTTCCCCCGAGACTGACGTGCACACACACACACACAAACACACACAAACACACACAATCACACACGGTGGATGCAGGAAAAAACGCAGACCTACAGGATGACCTAAATTGAGGACAGCTACTTTATTGTAAGTGCAATGATAAGTTAAAGTCCAATAATTACTTTATTAAACCGTATGAATGCGAGTCCCAGCCCAGGTTAGGAAATTAACTAACAATGTAAAGATCAACAAGCCACTGACAGATATGTTCTTATTTGATTCATTCAATAAATTATTATTTTGTGTCTTAAATCCACCAGCTGTTTTCATATTATATCAACATCAGCATCCTGAGCCTTTTTGGTATAAGGTACCTAGAAAATCTCAGCCCAGAGTAATTAATTAATAGTAGAAATTATTATTATCCCTAAATCAAGTTGCCTTTTTATTTATTTTTTATTTTTAAGAACTATACAAAAGAAGTTGCAGCTTTTTTGCAACAACTCATGTGTTATGGTCCACATTCACCAGTGTTTTTGTTGTTGTTGTGGTGCGCGTAGGCTACTCCTGATTTTGTCAGTCATCTCATCTCTTATATGCAGTGGCGTAACGAGCCAACACCGGACCCCTATGCAGGATTATCAAGGCGGGCCCCCCCCCCACTACAGCACGTGATAACGGCACAATGTCCATGAGTAGGCTACCATGAATAGGACAGGATCATAGAGACACAGCAAGTCCTGTTTTTCACCTTTTATAAGGCAAAAAAAAAACTGGCTGGTAAAAAGTCACTTTGGCTGGTGGTCAAAAAAGTTAACTTCATGCCCTGCTCGTAACATTAAATATATGTTGAGTCTTATTATTTACTGTGAACACTGTGCAGTAGCCTAACTAAGAAAACCACTTTCCAGGATGTTGTCAAGCTGTGTGAAGTTACAAAAAGGTTGAGATCAGGGCAGCCTTCAAATACAGGAAAGCTGACGGTGAACATTTATCCTGTAGGGTTGAATTGGTCAAACAGTTAATGGCTTGTGTGTTTATCTGCTGCAGCCTCAGTTTGACGTGAGTTACGGTGAAACATGATTACACAGAACTTATGCAGGGGCAGAGCAAATAAAAGTTTGAGACAGAGAATAAACAATGCCAAAGTACAGTTTCTCTGATTTATCTCATAAAACGGAACATCTCTCTTCGTCCAGACTATGTTTCTCTGTTTGCACTTTAACCAGGAGAAGGTAAGCTTTCACATACAAGTTTAAATACTCTGCCAACAGTTAAATACAGTTTAACACACTGAGTTTGAGATGTAACTGTGCACACTGGAACTGTGTCCTTTAGAGATGACAAGATTTACTCTACTTATTCTCCTTCTGGAAGTTCAATCAATGTATTGATGTTTTTTTCGTATTATTTGTTATCTTCATGAGTTTAACAATTGTGGATGTACTGTGGAGTGGGTAGGACTGTTTATAGTGGTAGGCTAGCAGATACTGTTGACTTGCGCTAGCCTAGCACCAGCGAACTGCAACTGGAAGTACTGGATGAAACGTGTCCTATGTTTAAAATTCTGAACCACCCCTTTAATGTAATCTTTAATTCGGTGTGGTCTCCCTTCTTTTGCTTTGAATTTGAGCTGGTTCATGACAAAGTGGGGGCTCCTAGTATTTAGCGTTTGAGTTAGATTTTTGTTACTTTAAGTCTAATTGGTATTGCACCAGTTTGGTTGTGCTAATTTGCATTGAGTTGTTTCTCTGGTTGGAGAGGTAAGAAGCCATACTGCCATTCTGAATTGTGACTGGTGTAATTTCTTGGGATATTCACGTTTTGTACATTTTAGAGTATTGGTAAGAGGTTTTATTGAAACAAAATATAGGTCCGTGGTTCAAGGCCAGATTTATAGAAGCGGACCTTATCACCAGCTGCACTTTGTCAACTTCTTTGCAAGTTCTCTTCAAAGTATGAAAAAGTCCCAAAATGAAGTCTCAGAAAATCCACGCAGAGTCAGAGACAGATGGGAAAAAGAAGTTTTAATGTGCACAAAAGATAAAAACAAATTCCAAGCAAGTACCGGTAAGCTTGCTAAAGATTCCTTTGTCTAGCTTTGCCTTATATCATCCAAAAGAGAGACCCTCCTCCTGAGGAGCGCTCCAATGATCACCTTCAGATCAAAGGTGTAAAACTTCAATTGGATACTTTTTAGGCCTAAGACCACCTCTTTTGGGGATTTTCCACTAGATGAAGTAATTTAGCTGATCTTGCATTTTGAATATCTACACTTAAGGCGTTTGGCCTGGGCTATACAGTGGCGGGCCATCCGCAGCTGATGCAGCTGCAACAGTGGTAGGCCACGTTGGCTGTTTGTGACTGTGGATGTCTGCAGCTACACAGCGGCAACTGAGGACGGCATGAGGGGGGAGAGTCTGTGTGTAGCAGTGAGGAAGGCAGCCGCGGGAAGCACTAAGACAGAGAAAGTCTGTGACTCCCACCAGGCACACATTTATATCACATTGATACACGTTGTATATGTCCCCATAATTCAATTTAAAAACCAGATTTATCATATTTTGCCACAACAGTTTGACGAGTATTTGTGGTCCTGGCTGGTTTGACTCACTGGTTGCTTATTTTTCTAAGTTACTATTGTGTAAAGTGTGTGTGATGACGGTCAATGTTAATGGAGTTTTTCACAGGTTAGGCAAAGTACAAATCAGTTTCCGCATTAAAACAAACAGTGAAGCTGAACTTTTGAACTTTTGTCTTAGTTCACAATGATGATGCGTGCAGCCGTGGGTCTCTGGGTCCTATCAGCGGTGATCTGCGTGGGCAGAGGCCACGATCACCATTTGGATCACGATGACGACAAGACCATCCAAGACACCGTAGTGGACGGCAGCGCCAACAGCGTCTCCCTGGTGACCGAAGCAAACCAAGAGTTTTCCTTTCGACTCTACAGGAAGTTAGCAGCTGATGCTGACTCACAGGGAAAGAATATCTTCTTCTCCCCGGCTAGTGTGTCGACTGCCTTGGCTGCGTTGTCCGTGGGAGCGCAGGGGGAGACTCACCGTCAGCTTTTCAGTGGTCTGGGCTTCAACAGCTCCCTCCTGACTCAGACAGATGTGGACCAGGCCTTCCAGATGTTCCTGCAGAGGGCAAATAACACATCTCAGGACACCAGCGAAGGGACAGCCGTGTTCGTGGACAACCGCTTCAAGCCGAAGCCGGAGTTCCTGCAGACCCTGAAGCAGTCGTACTTCACAGATGGGTTCAATGTGGACTTCAGCAACGACACAGAAAGTGCTGATACCATCAATAAGTACGTGGAGGGGAAGACCAACGGGAAAATTGACCAGCTGGTGGAAGACCTGGATCCAAACACAGTCATGTATCTCATCAGCTACATCTACTACAAAGGTAAGAAGGTCCTGTGGGATGAGATCTAGTCAGTCTGTAATAATCTAATATAATAATGTAAGGTCTGTTTACATATTTTGAGGTTAAATTGAACGTATCAAACCACAAGTTGTGTTTTATTTCTGTTCATTGTCTAACAGGAAAGTGGGTGACTCCGTTTGACCGTGAGCTCACCAAGCAGGACGACTTCAATGTGGACGAGAACACCAAGGTTCAGAGTTTCTCTCTTAATACAGAAAAAAATTATTTGAGTCACAGTAATTAACAGGGGCGAAGCCACACTTCGTAAACATTCAGGGTTATGCCCAAAACTACAGCGGTGGTCCGTTGTGAATTCTTTATTTGCGAAAGATATAGAAAGTATGTTTCATGCTGTTAACACAATTTGTGAAAACCTGAAAGTAGATAAAACCCTAATTTGTTGTTGACATCTGCTGATTTTTTCAACCCTTTTGCCGATTTTTGACGAGAAAAAGGATACAGTTGAAAAAAAAAAACACAAAAACATTTATTTCTTTACTGTCATACATTAAATCAGAGTAAACTTTTTCTGTTTTAGATCAATACATATTATATTATATTATATTATACATATTTTTTGCATTTGTTAAATGTCAGAATTGAGCGAGGGAGAATTTGTATGTATTTTTTTTTTTCACTTTCATCAAAGTCAGAAGTATACATACACTTCCTTAGTATTTGGTAGAATTGCCCCGAAACTGTTTCACTTGGGCCAAATGTTTTGGGTATCCTTCCACAAGCTTTCTACAATAGTTTGCTGAAATTTTGGCCCACTCCTCTTGACAGAACTGGTGGAACTGGGTCAGGTTTGTAGGCCTTCTTGCTCGCACTCGCCTTTTCAGTGCCGCCCACAAATGTTCTATGGGACTGAGATCAGGGCTTTGTGATGGCCACTCCAATACCTTGACTTTGTTGTCCTTAAGCCACTTTGTAACTAATTTGGAGGTATGCTTGGAGTCATTGTCCATTTGGAAGACCCATTTGCGCCCAAGCTTTAACTTCCTGGCTGATGTCTTCAGATGTTGCTTCAATATATCCACAACATCTTCTTTTCTCATGATACCATCTATTTTGTGAAGTGCACCAGTCCCTTATGCAGCAAAGCAGCCCCACAACATTATACTACCACCCCCATACTTCACAGTTGGGATGGTGTTCTGAGGCTTCAAAGCTTTGCCCTTTTTCCTCCAAATATACCGTTTATCATTATGGCCGAACAGTTACATTTTTGTCTCGTCAGACCACAGGACATGTCTCCAGAAATTAAGATTTTTGTCCCCATGTGCAGTTGCAAACTGTCGTCTGGCTTTTTTATGGTGGTTTTGAAGTAATGGCTTTCTTCTCCCAGAGAAACCTTTTAGCTCATCTTGGTACAGGACTCGTTTACTGTGGATAATGACCGATAATTACCAGTTTCAGCTAACATCTTCACAAGGTCTTTTGCTGTTGTCCTGGGATTTTTTTTTGCATTTTTTTGGAACTTTCGCACCAAAAAACGTTTCTCTCTGGGACTCAGAATCCGTCTCCTTCCTGAGCGGTATGATGGTTGTACATTCCCATGTTTTTTATACTTGCGTATTATTGTCTGAACAGATGAACGTGGGACCTTCAGGCATCTGGAAATTGCACCTAAGGATGAGCCACACTTGTGGAGGTCCACAATTCTTTTCCTGATGTCTTGGTTGATTTCTCTTGATTTTCCCGTCAAAGAAAGAGGCTCTGTGTTTGAGGTGTGCCTTTATATGCATCCACAGTTCTGTGAAGAGGAGTGGGCCAAAATTCCAGCAAACTATTGTAGAAAGCTTGTGGAAGGATACCCAAAACGTTTGGCCCAAGTGAAACAGTTAAATACATAAAAATTCTCCCCCCCTCGATTCTGACATTTAACAAATGCAAAAAATATGTTAATATGTATTGATCTAAAACAGAAAAAGTTTACTCTGATTTAATGTATGACAGTAAAGAAATAAATGTTTTTGTGTTTTTTTTTTTTAAGTGTATGTAAATATCTGGTTTCAACTGTAAATACTGTTAACACAATTTGGGAAAACCTGATAGTTGTAACACCCTAATTTATTCTGCTTTTTTCAACCCTTTTGCATCTTACTACACATTACACACACTTCATACTACACACTGTACAAAATGTATACTACACACTTTATACTACACACACCTTATACTACACACTGTACATAATTTATACTACACACTGTACACACGTTATACTACACACTGTATACTATACACACTGTACATAATTTATACTACACACTGTACACACTTTATACTACACATTTTACTTTATCTATAGACACGCTTGAGAGAAAAAGGGCTGAATGGGTTTGAGTCCCAGTCCAATTAAGCATCATCGTTCATTCTGTGTGTCTTCATGTTTAAATTGTCATCGTCCAGGTTTCAGTCGACATGATGAATATGAAGAATGATTTCTACACATATCTCGACCACAAGCTGAACACGACGGTCCTTCAGCTCCCCTTCAAAAGCTCCTACTCCATGCTGCTGATGTTGCCTGACGCCATGGCAACACTGGAGAACGCCATTTCCCCGAATCACATCACCAAATGGTTGAAGGCTATGATGAGACCCAGGTTGGGAGAATCTTAATTTATGCTTCTAATATGTGGAAGGATTGACACTGAATAACATACCCAGCTTTGTCCTGTCCGATAGAGACTCTCCTCCTCCGTAAATTGCCCCCATAAGTGGTTTGTTCCAGCATCATTCTGACCTATATTTAGGTTTGTAGTGGCGTCGCCCTCTAGTGGCCGTAGTAGTTCTGACGGGAGCAAAGCAGGAAGTAAGGTGAGGAAGTATAAGAGCGCCAAATGTTCTGATAAGGAGGCAGGTTGGGGGGTTTGGTCAAACAAACACAGAACTTTGACCCAGGAGACCAACGTTCATGTCCCATTTTTAAAGAAAAGGAAACAGAGTTTAATTTGATAGTTTTTGTCTGTAGATGTTCATTGGTCTGTAATTATTACACTACATGTCATTTAGCTTATGCTTTTATCCAAAGTGACTTGCAATTGCTATATATGTCAGAGGTTGCACACCTCTAGAGTAACTAGGGGTTAAGTTTCTTGCTCAGGTACACATTCATTGATGTATCACAGCGGGAATTGAACCTGTGTCTACCACAACAAAGGCATGTGTCATATCCACTGCGCCATCACCACCCCAATTGTGGCCATTATTGTGCACTGCTTTAATCTTTTACTCTTTGTTTATGTGTCCTTGAGTACCAAGAAAGGTGCCGATAAATAAAATGTATTATTATAGTTTTAAATTTTTATCAACTTAATTAATTCTTTTTTTTCATCCAAGAAAAAAGGATCTCTACAGAGATAGACCTTTTAGTTTAACATGGAACTGCCCTGGAATCACCATTACCAAACCCATCAGACTCCATGTAAATAATCAGGACTTTTAGCGTGTATAGAGACAGCATATCTCCACCAGACTCCATGTAAATAATCAGGACTTTTAGCGTGTATAGAGCCAGCATATCTCCACCAGACTCCATGTAAATAATCAGGACTTTTAGTGTGTATAGATCCAGCATATCTCCACCAGACTCCATGTAAATAATCAGGACTTTTAGCGTGTATAGAGCCAGTATATTTCCACCAGACTCCATGTAAATAATCAGGACTTTTAGCGTGTATAGAGCCAGCATATCTCCACCAGACTCCATGTAAATAATCAGGACTTTTAGCGTGTATAGAGCCAGCATATCTCCACCAGACTCCATGTAAATAATCAGGACTTTTAGCGTGTATAGAGCCAGTATATTTCCACCAGACTCCATGTAAATAATCAGGACTTTAAGCGTGTATAGAGCCAGTATATTTCCACCAGACTCCATGTAAATAATCAGGACTTTTAGCGTGTATAGAGCCAGTATATTTCCACCAGATTCCATGTAAATAATCAGTACTTTTAGCATGTATAGAGCCAGCATATTTCCACCAGACTCCATGTAAATAATCAGTACTTTCAGCGTGTATAGAGCCAGCATATCTCCACATGTAAATGGGTGAATTAAGGGTTTATTTCAACCAAACCAGAGTGGAGATTGTTGGAACCGTAGAAAGATGAACCACGATGTTTTTTGATGTTTTATTTAGTTTCTGTCCACTTTGAATGAAGTGTGTTTTACGATGATAAAAATCTTGATTATTTACATGGAGTCTGGTGGAGATATGCTGGCTCTATACAGGCTAAAAGTGCTGATTATTGATGGAGTCTGGTGGAGTTTGGTGATGGTGATTTCGGGGCTGTTTCATGTTGAACTAAAAGGATCTTACTCTTTAACTAAAAGGTCTATCTCTGTAGGGATCCTTTCCCCTAATGTTGTCAGACAGACAATAATAATCTGAGTCTGTCAGTGATAAAAACAGCATAAAGGCCCTCATGGCCAAATGAAACTCCTGCCCTTGTCAGATTTACTGAATGTTTGTCTCTCCCCCCACCCCCAATGTTTTAGGAAACATTATGTATATCTTCCAAAGTTCTCCATCAAGACTCCCTACAACCTGAACGATGTGCTGTCAGAAATGGGAATGACCGACATGTTTGGTGATCGTGCAAATTTGAGAGGCATTTCAGAGGAGCAAAGACTGGCAGTCTCAGATGTAAGTAAACAGAGCATATGTTTTATTATTTCACACATATTCCATTCGTCTGTCGTCTCACTTACTCTGCGTTGCACCTCAGGTTGTGCACCAAGCTACGCTGGACGTGGACGAGACCGGAGCCGAAGCTTCAGCTGCCACAGCCATCCTCATCATGCCGGCCCCTGTCCCTGTGTTGAAGTTCAATCGTCCATTCATGGTCATCATCACTGAACGTAAGACAGAGAAAATCCTCTTCTTGGGGAAAATTATCAACCCAACCACCTGATGGATCATCACTTTGTGTTTTGCTCGAGCACAGCTGTTGCATCTCATATAAAGGAGTCAGAAAAACTTTTGTTTTGTTGTCTCTTGCTTTATTGAGAGTGTAAACAGTTTTTATATAATGATGTTTGAAGGTAAAATAATGTAGGGATGAAATATGATCAACTTCCATCAGCATTTGGTATTCATTTATAACAGATCAGATTTTAAAAATACAATAGAGCTCAATAGTGACGGCCCACTTTTTGAACCGCTCTGGTTCTGGGTATTAAAATCCTTTACTTAAGTAAAAGTATTATTCCACACTGTAAAAGGAAAGGTCCTGCATTGGAAATGTTACTTCAGTAAAAGTCTGTAAGTATCAAGGTCAAGGTCAAGGTAAACTTTATTATCTACCAGTTGACCTATTGCTTCTCATAAATTTATGATGAAGAGGGCGAGTGGGGTCGTTAAGGACTTGGTCGGTCTTTTTTAGGATAAGTTCATTGTACAGCTGAGTTGCTGACACCTGATCAAGTCCTATGATCTTACTGGCCATTTTGATCATACGCTGCAGTCTCTTTTGGTCCTTAACATGTATGTTACCAAACACGCAGATAAGGCCAAAAGACAGAACACTCTAGAGAATACTTTTATAAAACATTACAAGGATGTGTCTGTCTAGTCTAAAAGTGTTTAGTTTCCAAACGAAAAACATCCGCTGGTGCATTTTCTTAGTTTTATTCAATGCACAGTCATAAAAAATTAATTTAGAGTCAATTTCAACTCCCAAATATTTGTAGGTTGAGACTCTCTCTACAAGTTCACCATTGATCTTAGAAGAGGGGACTATAATTCTGTTTTTGCTGAAATCTATGACCATCTCTTTTGTTTTCTTCACATTTATTTCAAGAAAATTGTCAGAACACCACTGAGTGAAACCCTGGAGTTCTCTCTGGAATTCATTCACAGAAGAAATGTCAGCTTTTAAAAAAAACCAACCAAAGCTGTATCGTCAGCATATTTAAAATAAGTGTAAGCTGAAGAGTAGGCCTGACAATTATTAGTGTACAATGTATATAAAAGAGGCGACAGAACGCACCCCTGTGTTTATAATTTTTAATGATGATATGCATGAATTAAATCTGACTTGCTGACTGCGATCCGTCAAGAAGTTATAGATCCAAATAATCAATTGGGGATTTACTCCCAAATGCACCAATTTTTCCACCAGCAGGTGGGGTTGGATTGTATTAAAAGCGCTGCTAAAGTCAATGAACACAATCTTGACCAGGCTCTTAGCATGCTCAAGGTGCTCATGAATACTGTTAATCAAAAACAGCAGCGCATCCTCAATACCTCTCTCTGCACGATAAGCAAATTGATTTTGGTCTAAAAGAGGTGAGAGCTTATCGTCACAAAAATTTACATAAAGTATAAAAGTACTTAATGCAAACTCACAAAGGAGAGGAGAAAGGAGAACTCCAGGCAATTTTTACGTTAATCTTGATTGCTATATGTATATGAGTACTGTCGATAGCAGTGCTAGCAACGCGGAGCTGCTGCAGCTAATGCCGAGAGCTCCCACTCAGCTAAAACGGCAGTTATGGGGGCATAAGATAAAGAGTGCCTTTGTGCCTCTTAACAGACACAAAATGCAATTAAAATGTCTGTGCAACACGAACAGGGCCCTTACATGACAACAAGATGCATTTAGCAACTTAGCCATTGTTTAAATTCACCTACCCTCTTAGCTGCTAGCTGCCGTCTGGGATGAGTGAGTGTGTTCAGCCAGGCTCCGGTAATAATCATCACTCAGCAGTACCATGTGTATTTGTAGCATATATATCCATTTTGTGTGCTGTCGTTGGTGAATATGAGTCTCTGCAGTGGCGAATTGTGTGGTAGTTTTCTTAGCCAGGCTAGCAGCCCGCACCGGCATCCTTCTACTTCCTCCCCGCCTCCCTCGCCTGCCGAGGCCAACAACAATCCAACAAGCGCCCCCTGGTCTGGTGGAGGTCTTCCAGAGGACAGTTCAAGCCTTCGCGGCGAAAAATTGTATTTTATTTCACCCTCACAAATAGGTAATTGAGCACTGTAGTGGTTACCAAAGATACCAAAGTTACCCTTTAAAGTGATTTCTACTGTGCAATACAGTAATCATCACTCACATGTTTGTGCACATGCTGCTGAAGCAGTGGCAGCTTGGCTCTTGCGTTTATCAGCTGCAGCCTCAGTTTGACTCAACGGTTGGACAGTAATCATTACATAGAACAAATGCAGGGGCCGAGCAAATAAGAGTTTGAGACAGAGAATAAACAAAGCCAAAGTACAGTTTCTCTGATTTATCTCATAAAAAGGTACATCTCTCTTTGTCCAGTCAGTGCTTCTCTGTCTGCGCTTCAACCAGGAGAAGGTAAGCTCTTTCAGATTGTTTTTATGTGTTTTATATACAAGTTTAAATACTCTGCCAACAGATAAATACAGTTCAAATGAAAAACTATGTTTAACACATGGAGTTTGATATGTAAATGTGCGCACTGAAACTGTAAATTGTTTTTTGGAGGTTCAAAGTCCCTGTAAGCTTAACATTTTTCTCAGTAGCCTAACATAAAATATGACTTTCACTCAGTCAAACAAAAATATATATTAGTGTTATGTATTTTGAGTTTAACACAAAAAAATCAGCTAATTTGCTTCAATCACCGAACCCACCAGACTCCATGTCAGTACTTTTAGCGTGTATACAGAGAGAGACGAACCAACAAGAGACAAAGGAACAGAGGGGTGTAGAAATACACAGACCAATCAACAGAAAGAAAGCAGAGCAGAAACGGCTTTTTGTCGATTTTATTGCAAGTCTTTTGTCACCTTTGGCGATGTTTTTTATGTTTTTTTTGGTCATTTTTTTAAGCGATTAAAAAAATAAATGTTTTGCTAGATTTTTTTTTCCTGCGTTTTTGTAGATTTTTCCATCATTTGTCACTTTTTGTCATAGTTCTGATATAGAAAGTTTTTGTCAAATTTGACAACAGGAGGTGTCAAATTTATTTTATTTGGACTTTAACACTCCATCATTTGATTTGTTTCTTTGTGATTTCAAATTCACATGTAACTAAACCCTGATTTGATTTGTGCATGGCCTTCAGAACAAATGACAGTTTTGAGCAACAGAAAACATTGTGTAACACGAACAAACAGTGAAGCTGAACTTTTGAACTTTGTTCTTAGTTCACAATGATGATGCGTGCAGCCGTGGGTCTCTGGGTCCTATCAGCGGTGATCTGCGTGGGCAGAGGCCATCACCATTTGGGTCACGATGGCGACAAGACCATCCAAGACACCGTAGAGGACGGCAGCGCCAACAGCGTCTCCCTGGTGACCGAAGCAAACCAAGAGTTTTCCTTCCGACTCTACAGGAAGTTAGCAGCTGATGCTGACTCTCAGGGAAAGAATATCTTCTTCTCCCCGGCTAGTGTGTCGGTGGCCTTGGCTGCGTTGTCCGTGGGAGCACGGGGGGAGACTCACCGTCAGCTTTTCAGTGGTCTGGGCTTCAACAGCTCCCTCCTGACTCAGACAGATGTGGACCAGGCCTTCCAGATGTTCCTCCAGAGGGCCAACAACACATCTCAGGACACCAGCGAAGGGACCGCCGTGTTCGTGGACAACAGCTTCAAGCCAAAGCCAGAGTTCCTGCAGACCCTGAAGCAGTCGTACCTCGCAGATGGGTTCAATGTGGACTTCACCAACGCCACAGAAAGTGCTGGTACCATCAATAAGTACGTGGAGGAGAAGACCAACGGGAAGATTGACAAGCTGGTGGAAAACCTGGATCCAAACACAGTCATGTATCTCATCAGCTACATCTACTACAAAGGTAAATCAACCGGTCCTCCAAAACCATACGACTTGGCCTGGGTCTCATTCTGCATACTTCCGTCAGTACACTGACTACTTACCGCCGTAGTACCCACTTCCGATGGTTAGTATTGTCCCAAAAGAAACACTTATGTGAAAACACTTAAGGGAAATGACGAGGGGGATGAGCATGACGAACGCAACGCATGGCAGCTGATTGGACGAACGCGTCACGTGAGTCTGGCTGCTCCCAAATTCCAAAAAACCGACCATAATACCATCTCGTATTTTACCAAAATAGTTCACCGAAACGGGTTTTAAGCGAAGAAATAGGCTGTACAGTTGCTAAAACTGTCCGTTATTTTGATCAACAAAGGTCAGTTTGAAAGATTTTCATCAGATTTTGAGAGGTCTCCGGTCCCTCCCCTTCGTCTTTGTAGTCAAGATGGCGCCAGTTTTTTGCGAGTAGGGTCCATCGTTCCACACTGAACTTTTTCACCGTTTTTAGGGGGTCATTCTGGTACTTAAACACGTCATTAAAGTTGTGAAACGGTCCCAGTTTGGTTAGGTTTAGACACCAAGGGCCCTATTTTAACGATCTAAGCGCCTGGTGCAGGTGTGTTTAGGGCGTGTCCAAATCCATTATTGTTTGACAGCGGTATAAAATGGTCCGTGTGCCGGGTGCCTGGTCCTAAAGGGTTGTTCTTAGTGTCTTCATTGATCAGAGGTGTGTTTTGGGGCTAACATGCAATCAACCAATCAGAGATCATCTCCCATTCATCAACCAATCAGAGATCATCTCCCATTCATCAACCAATCAGAGATCATCTCCCATTCCCTTTAAAAGCCAGGCGCGTTTGGACCTTGGAGCATTGCTGTTATGATGGAGGATTTACACCGTAATATTTTTATTTGTAATCTTCTGCGTGTGTGTTGCTGTGTGTGTGTGTGTGTGTGTGTTTGTGTGTGTGTTGCTGTGCGTCCCTGTGTGTGTAACAAGCATAGTGTGCGCGCGCTGTGCACGAGCCTAGGAGCATTTTACTAATGCTCTGTTAAAATAACAATGAAATGCTGCGTTATTGACTTTAGACCAGGTTTTTGTTGGTCAATGGTGTGACCACTTCCCGCTGCCTCAAGATAGCAATATTCCCAGAATGCACCTGGACACACCTCCCTGTGAGACCAGCATGCCCATGGGGCCACAGATGGGAGCAGGTGCATTTGCTATTTAAACGACGTGGGCGCTGGATGAGAAACTAACAACTGGGTCGGGCTTTGCGCTGCACCGCGTGCACGATAGGGCCCCAAAGCTATGTAGTTAAAAGATGGTGGTTCGGGTTCAAATCAGACGTTACTTCACTTCCTAGTGAAGCGAACCACGGTGCCTCTGCTTAATAGCCTCGGTAAGGAACTTGTTTTGGTGGAACATGTGTACGTTCAAAAGTAGTTTTAGTCGTGCAACAGAAAACTCAGATTGGACAGATAGTCTGGCTAGCTGTCTGGATTTACCCTGCAGAGATCTGAGGAGCAGTTCACCATAGTCCTCAGAAATTCATCGGAGGTTAGAACGCCAACACCAAGAAAGTGGAAGGGGACGCACATCCGGCAGAATATCCGTCGGCACCGGAGCGATCCCGGTTTTAAACATGTCGTTAACATTGTGAAATGGTCCCTGTTTGGTTAGGTTTAGGCATCAAAACTACTTAGTTAAGTTGATCAAAAAGATGGAGATTTGGGTTCAAATCATTGACTCTAAATATTAATAGACAGGTCATGTGTAACGTCACCAATTGGTTTGTGGAGATCTGCTATGAGTTGTCGAGTTTGCCATTACGGGCCATCCTGGCTGCAGATGTGACTATTTTCGAGGAGAGGGAGCAGAGAGGGAGGAGAGAGGGAGGAGAGAGGGAGGAGCCATAGACTGTTATCTATCTAGCTATCTGACTGTGACTATAGCTGAGAGTTGGCAACGCTGCTTAGACTCTACGTTACGTTACACTCTTTCACTGGCAATCTGGATGCAACTGCTGCTAAAAGCTAGCCTAAATAATTTGCGGTAAAATTTAGCTTCGCTAGGTTTTAAATATACTGTATCTTTGTCCCATAGTTATATTACATATAAGACATTCTGCGAACTGTCAATCACATCATAGCCATGCCCTAAAACACCCCCTGCTTTATCGCCGATTTTTAAAAAATGAACATGATTCTGTTTTGCAGAAGACTTAAAACTAGGGATTGAGAACTGCACGGTTCGCCCCCTGCTGGAATTCAGATATAATGCAGGTTTAAGGAGTCTCCCCCTGCAGGAATTCAGATATAATGCAGGTTTAAGGAGTCTCCACCTGCTGGAATTCAGATATAATGCAGGTTTAAGGTGTCTCCCCCCTGCTGGAATTCAGATATAATGCAGGTTTAAGGTGTCTCCCCCCTGCTGGTAGTCAGATATAATGCAGGTTTAAGGAGTCTCCCCCTGCTGGAATTCAGATATAATGCAGGTTTAAGGAGTCTCCCCCTGCAGGAATTCAGATATAATGCAGGTTTAAGGAGTCTCCCCTGCTGGAATTCAGATATAATGCAGGTTTAAGGAGTCCCCTGCTGGAATTCAGATATAATGCAGGTTTAAGGAGTCTCCCCCTGCAGGAATTCAGATATAATGCAGGTTTAAGGAGTCTCCCCCTGCAGGAAGTCAGATATAATGCAGGTTTAAGGAGTCTCCCCCTGCTGGAATTCAGATATAATGCAGGTTTAAGGAGTCTCCCCCTGTAGGAATTCAGATATAATACAGGTTTAAGGAGTCTCCCCCTGCTGGAATTCAGAAATAATGCAGGTTTAAGGAGTCTCCCCCTTCAGGAAGTCAGATATAATGCAGGTTTAAGGAGTCTCCCCCTGCTGGTAGTCAGATATAATGCAGGTTTAAGGAGTCTCCCCTTCAGGAAGTCAGATATAATGCAGGTTTAAGGAGTCTCCCCCTGCTGGTAGTCAGATATAATGCAGGTTTAAGGAGTCTCCCCCTGCAGGAAGTCAGATATAATGCAGGTTTAAGGAGTCTCCCCCTGCAGGAAGTCAGATATAATGCAGGTTTAAGGAGTCTCCCCCTGCAGGAAGTCAGATATAATGCAGGTTTAAGGAGTCTCCCCTGCTGGTAGTCAGATATAATGCAGGTTTAAGGAGTCTCCCCTGCTGGAATTCAGATATAATGCAGGTTTAAGGAGTCTCCCCTGCAGGAAGTCAGATATAATGCAGGTTTAAGGAGTCTCCCCTGCAGGAAGTCAGATATAATGCAGGTTTAAGGAGTCTCCCCTGCAGGAAGTCAGATATAATGCAGGTTTAAGGAGTCTCCCCTGCAGGAAGTCAGATATAATGCAGGTTTAAGGAGTCTCCCCTGCTGGTAGTCAGATATAATGCAGGTTTAAGGAGTCTCCCCTGCTGGAATTCAGATATAATGCAGGTTTAAGGAGTCTCCCCTGCTGGTAGTCAGATATAATGCAGGTTTAAGGAGTCTCCCCTGCAGGAAGTCAGATATAATGCAGGTTTAAGGAGTCTCCCCTGCTGGTAGTCAGATATAATGCAGGTTTAAGGAGTCTCCCCTGCAGGAAGTCAGATATAATGCAGGTTTAAGGAGTCTCCCCTGCTGGTAGTCAGATATAATGCAGGTTTAAGGAGTCTCCCCTGCTGGAATTCAGATATAATGCAGGTTTAAGGAGTCTCCCCTGCTGGTAGTCAGATATAATGCAGGTTTAAGGAGTCTCCCCTGCAGGAAGTCAGATATAATGCAGGTTTAAGGAGTCTCCCCTGCTGGTAGTCAGATATAATGCAGGTTTAAGGAGTCTCCCCTGCTGGAATTCAGATATAATGCAGGTTTAAGGAGTCTCCCCCTGCTGGAATTCAGATATAATGCAGGTTTAAGGAGTCTCCCCCTGCAGGAAGTCAGATATAATGCAGGTTTAAGGAGTCTCCCCTGCAGGAAGTCAGATATAATGCAGGTTTAAGGAGTCTCCCCTGCAGGAAGTCAGATATAATGCAGGTTTAAGGAGTCTCCCCTGCAGGAAGTCAGATATAATGCAGGTTTAAGGAGTCTCCCCTGCTGGTAGTCAGATATAATGCAGGTTTAAGGAGTCTCCCCTGCTGGAATTCAGATATAATGCAGGTTTAAGGAGTCTCCCCCTGCTGGTAGTCAGATATAATGCAGGTTTAAGGAGTCTCCCCCTGCAGGAAGTCAGATATAATGCAGGTTTAAGGAGTCTCCCCCTGCTGGTAGTCAGATATAATGCAGGTTTAAGGAGTCTCCCCCTGCAGGAAGTCAGATATAATGCAGGTTTAAGGAGTCTCCCCTGCTGGTAGTCAGATATAATGCAGGTTTAAGGAGTCTCCCCTGCTGGAATTCAGATATAATGCAGGTTTAAGGGTCTCCCCTGCTGGTAGTCAGATATAATGCAGGTTTAAGGAGTCTCCCCTGCAGGAAGTCAGATATAATGCAGGTTTAAGGAGTCCCCCCCTGCTGGTAGTCAGATATAATGCAGGTTTAAGGAGTCTCCCCCTGCTGGAATTCAGATATAATGCAGGTTTAAGGAGTCTCCCCTGCTGGTAGTCAGATATAATGCAGGTTTAAGGAGTCTCCCCTGCAGGAAGTCAGATATAATGCAGGTTTAAGGAGTCTCCCCTGCAGGAAGTCAGATATAATGCAGGTTTAAGGAGTCTCCCCTGCTGGTAGTCAGATATAATGCAGGTTTAAGGAGTCTCCCCTGCTGGAATTCAGATATAATGCAGGTTTAAGGAGTCTCCCCTGCTGGTAGTCAGATATAATGCAGGTTTAAGGAGTCTCCCCTGCAGGAAGTCAGATATAATGCAGGTTTAAGGAGTCTCCCCTGCTGGTAGTCAGATATAATGCAGGTTTAAGGAGTCTCCCCTGCAGGAAGTCAGATATAATGCAGGTTTAAGGAGTCTCCCCTGCTGGTAGTCAGATATAATGCAGGTTTAAGGAGTCTCCCCTGCTGGAATTCAGATATAATGCAGGTTTAAGGAGTCTCCCCTGCTGGTAGTCAGATATAATGCAGGTTTAAGGAGTCTCCCCTGCAGGAAGTCAGATATAATGCAGGTTTAAGGAGTCTCCCCTGCTGGTAGTCAGATATAATGCAGGTTTAAGGAGTCTCCCCTGCTGGAATTCAGATATAATGCAGGTTTAAGGAGTCTCCCCTGCTGGAATTCAGATATAATGCAGGTTTAAGGAGTCTCCCCTGCAGGAAGTCAGATATAATGCAGGTTTAAGGAGTCTCCCCTGCAGGAAGTCAGATATAATGCAGGTTTAAGGAGTCTCCCCCTGCAGGAAGTCAGATATAATGCAGGTTTAAGGAGTCTCCCCCTGCAGGAAGTCAGATATAATGCAGGTTTAAGGAGTCTCCCCCTGCTGGTAGTCAGATATAATGCAGGTTTAAGGAGTCTCCCCCTGCTGGAATTCAGATATAATGCAGGTTTAAGGAGTCTCCCCTGCTGGTAGTCAGATATAATGCAGGTTTAAGGAGTCTCCCCTGCAGGAAGTCAGATATAATGCAGGTTTAAGGAGTCTCCCCTGCTGGTAGTCAGATATAATGCAGGTTTAAGGAGTCTCCCCTGCAGGAAGTCAGATATAATGCAGGTTTAAGGAGTCTCCCCTGCTGGTAGTCAGATATAATGCAGGTTTAAGGAGTCTCCCCTGCTGGAATTCAGATATAATGCAGGTTTAAGGAGTCTCCCCTGCTGGTAGTCAGATATAATGCAGGTTTAAGGAGTCTCCCCTGCAGGAAGTCAGATATAATGCAGGTTTAAGGAGTCTCCCCCCTGCTGGTAGTCAGATATAATGCAGGTTTAAGGAGTCTCCCCCTGCTGGAATTCAGATATAATGCAGGTTTAAGGAGTCTCCCCCTGCTGGTAGTCAGATATAATGCAGGTTTAAGGAGTCTCCCCCTGCAGGAAGTCAGATATAATGCAGGTTTAAGGAGTCTCCCCCTGCAGGAATTCAAATATAAAGCAGGTTTAAGGCACTTCCGCATTTGCATCACTTTGCTTTGTCCTTAAATATTAACTATGGTTCAAATCAGACGTGACTTCATTTCCTGAAGTTTACCACGTGACGCAGAACGTGACGTAGCTCAGTTTGTTCCATAAAGTAAAAAAAACAACTCTGTTTCCTTTTCTTTCCAAACGGGACATGAACGGCGGTCTCCTGGGGGAAAGTGTTTGTTTGACCAATCCACCCCCGAAACTTGCCTCCTTACCAGGACATTTGGCACTCTTCTACTTCCTCACCTTCCTTCCTGCTTTGCTCCCATCAGAACTACTACAGCCACTAGAAACATGAATATATATATATATATATATATATATATATATATATATATATATATATATATATATACATACAGTACAGGCCAAAAGTTTGGACACACCTTCTGATTCAATACGTTTCCTTTTATTTTCATAACTATTTACATTGTAGATTCTCACTGAAGGCATCAAAACTATGAATGAACACATATGGAATTATGTACTTAACAAAAAAGTGTGAAATAACTGAAAACATGTCTTATATTTTAGATTCTTCAAAGTAGCCCCCCTTTGCTTTTTTTGATAACTCTGCAAACCCTTGGTGTTCTCTCAATGAGCTTCATGAGGTAGTCACCTGAAATGGTTTTACCTTCACAGGTGTGCCTTGTCAGGGTTAATTAGTGGAATTATTTCCCTTATTAATAAAAAAGCAAAGGGTGGCTACTTTGAAGAATCTAAAATATAAGACATGTTTTCAGTTATTTCACACTTTTTTGTTAAGTACATAATTCCATATGTGTTCATTCATAGTTTTGATGCTTTCAGTGAGAATCTACAATGTAAATAGTCATGAAAATAAAAAGGAAACACATTGAATAAGAAGGTGTGTCCAAACTTTTGGCCTGTACTGTACATCCACACACACACAGAGAAACATACACAAAGACAATGATGGTGCACTTCTACACAGCCATTAGAGAATCTAAAATGTAAATAGTCGTGAAAATAAAGGAAACGCATTGAATGAGAAGGTCTGTCCAAACTTTATGTATGTATGTACATATGTATGTATGTATGTATGTATATATGTATATATGTATGTATATATGTATGTATGTATGTATGTATGTATGTATGTAGCCGTTTTTTCGGGGTAGGACGGTCTCAAATAAATGATTAAATAAAATGATGCCATTTTACATTTTGTGATCACACTTTTAAGTTGTACGTATCAAACCAAAGCTTGTGTTTTATTTCTGTTTGTTATCTAACAGGAAAGTGGGCGACTCCATTTGACCCTAAACTCACTAAGCAGGATGACTTCAACGTGGACGAGAACACCAAGGTTCAGAGTTTCTCTCTTAATTCAGATTGTGTGTGTAATGAGAGGGTGAAGCACCAGAGCAGTGTTAGAAGATGGCTTGTGGCCCATGTTGCTTGGCGCTTTGCTGCTTCTTGTGGCTCTGCATGGCAAGCAGAGATAGCTTCTCTGATGCTCTAGCTGTCTGTGTGGTGTCTTGTTGACTTTTGTCTATATTAACCTGTACTAATGTCTTGCTCTTTCCTGCTGCTTTGGTCTAAAATCATCTGGCCAAAAGGACTACAGTTGAAAATTTGCCAGCTGGCTAACACTGACACATTTACAGAAATGTTGATTAATGTGTGTTGTCCTTTATAAATAAAGAATGAGAAATAAAATAAAATAAGCAGGGGGAATGAGAGGGGGAAACACCAGAGCAGGGGGAATGAGAGGGGGAAACACCAGAGCAGGGAGAATGAGAGGGGAAACACCAGAGCAGGGGAATGAGAGGGGAAACACCAGAGCAGGGGAATGAGAGGGGGAAACACCAGAGCAGGGGGAATGAGAGGGGGAAACACCAGAGCAGGGAGAATGAGAGGGGGAAACACCAGAGCAGGGGGAATGAGAGGTAGCCTCTAACTGTCTGCATGCACTCTGTGTCTTCATGTTTAAATATCAATATGTTTTGATATCGTCCAGGTTCCAGTCGACATGATGAACATGGAGGAACGTTTCCACTCCTATCACGACCATGTGCTGAACGTGACTGTCCTTCAGCTGCCCTTCAACAGCTCCTACTCCATGCTGCTGATGCTGCCTGACGACATGGCAACGCTGGAGAACCGCATGTGCCCGAACCACCTCACCAAATGGTTGAAGTGGATGAAGCCCAAGTGTGTAGAATTTAAGAACAACAATCTTTAGAAACTGGTCCTGTTTTAGGAGTCCCATGGCATGAAAATGTCACTTTATGAGGTTTTTTAACATTAATATGAGTTGTGAAACAGCCCCGAAATCACCATCACCAAACTCCACCAGACTCCATGTAAATAATCAGGACTTTTAGCGTGTATAGAGCCAGCATATCTCCACCAGACTCCATGTAAATAATCAGGACTTTTAGTGTGTATAGAGCCAGCATATCTCCACCAGACTCCATGTAAATAATCAGGACTTTTAGCGTGTATAGAGCCAGCATATCTCCACCAGACTCCATGTAAATAATCAGGACTTTTAGCGTGTATAGAGCCAGCATATCTCCACATGTAAATGGGTGAATTAAGGGTTTATTTCAACCAAACCAGAGTGGTGATTGTTGGAACAGTGGAAAGATGAACCAAGACGGCTTTAGATAGTTTTATTTTGTTTCTGTCCACTTTGAATGAAGTGTGTTTTATGATGATAAAAGTCCTGATTATTTACATGGAGTCTGGTGGAGTTTGGTGATGGTGATTTCGGGGCTGTTTCATGTTAAACTAAAAGGATCTTACTCTTTAACTAAAAGCTCTATCTCTGTAGGGATTCATCCTATAATGTTGTCAGACTTTTTTATTTAAGGCCCTAGTAGTCAAATGAAACTCCTGCCCTAGTCAGATTCACTGAATATTTGTCTTTTTCTCCCCCAATGTTTTAGGAGACAAGATGTATATATTCCAAAGTTCTCCATCAAGACTTCCTACAACCTCAACGATGTGCTGTCAGAAATGGGAATGACCGACATGTTTGGTGGTCGTGCAAATCTAACAGGCATTTCAGAGGAGCAAAGACTGAAAGTCTCAGATGTAAGTAAACAGAGCATATGTTTTATGTTATTTCACACATATTCTATTCGTCTGTCGTCTCATTTACTCTGCGTTGCACCGCAGGTTGTGCACAAAGCTACGCTGGACGTGGACGAGACCGGAGCCACCGCTGCTGCCGCCACAGGCATCGGCATCACGCTGATGTCTTTCCACCGTGTCACTGTGTTGAAGTTCAATCGTCCATTCATGGTCCTCATCACTGAACGCCACACAGGGAAAATCCTCTTCTTGGGCAAGATCATCAACCCAACCATTTGATGCATCATCACTTTGTGTTTTGCTCGAGCACAGCTGTTGCATCTCATATAAAGGAGTCAGAAAAACTTTTGTTTGGTTGTCTCTTGCTTTTTTGAGTGTGCACGGGCATCACTTTTTTTCCTACATGCTAAGAAATTACATAATCTGTAAAAAAAACTAAAAAAACAAAGTAGTAGCAGCTCATTGCCCAATAATTAAATAACGGAATTAATGTGTGTAGCTACAGCTAAAATACAGAATGTGATTACATTAATATTTGTGTGTGTGTGTGTGTGTGTGTGTGTGTGTGTGTGTGTGTGTGTGTGTGTGTGTGTGTGTGTGTTTGTGTGTGTCAGAATCAGAAAGGGCTTCATTGCCAAGTACGTTTTTTGCACATACAAGGAATTTGTCATGGTGCTGTTGGTGCATGTCACACATTCTCTAAATATAAGAAGGATCAAAATAATATAAACAATATAAGTATAAACATATACACACAGTATGTATTAATAACTAATAAAATAAATGTAAATAAATAATAAAAAAAAGTCAAACAGTAGTAAAAAGGAACAGTACAGTGGCATGGAGAGCCAGATGTGTAGTGTGGAGAGAGTCAGGGTGGTTTCCGGGCCTAGTGGCGGAGGTGAAAAAACAGTTAATGTGTTGTGAGGTTTTGGTCCTGATGGACTTCAGCCTCCTGCCAGAGGGGAGGGGCTCAAAGAGTTTGTGTCCGGGGTGGGAGGGGTCAGCCACAGTGGCGTAAAGGTCCTGGAGCGGCGGCAGATTGCAGCCAATCACCTTCTCTGCAGACCGAATGACACGCTGCAGTCTGCCCTTGTCCTCGGCTGTGGCAGCAGCGTACCAGATGGTGATGGAGGATGTGAGGATGGACTCCATAATGGCTGTGTAGAAGTGCACCACCATTGTCTTTGTGTGTGTGTGAATATGTACAGTACAGGCAACAACTTTGGACACACCTCATTCAATGCGTTTCCTTTTTATTTTCATGACTATTTACATTGTAGATTCTCCCTGAAGGCATCAAAACTATGAATGAACACATATGGAATTATGTACTTAATAAAAACGTGTGAAATAACTGAAAACATGTCTTATATTTTAGATTCCTCAAAGTAGCCACCCATATGTGTTCATTCATAGTTTTGATGTCTGCAGACAGAATCTACAATGTAAATAGTCATGAAAATTAAAAGGAAACGCATTAAATGAGAAGGTGTGTCCAAACTTTTGGCCTGTACTGTATTTGTGTTTATTAACCAACCTTTACGGATTGGCATATATGAACTGGAAGTGTCATTGGGGAAAGTATAGTGTCACAGTAGCAAAAATATATCACAGCGTTTTCATTACTTAAATGGTAGTCTGGAGAAAGTAAAATACTCTCATATGTGGTGCAGGGAATTAATTTCCCTAAATATCCAATTTAAAAAAAATAAAGAAATCTCCTGAACACACTTTTCACCTCTGCAACTGTTGACGCTCATCTGAGTCAGAGCAACTAGCTGCAGTTCCCTCATCAGCCTGCTGGGGGCAGCAACGCGCCTCATATGGTCCTGTTCCGCTGGAAATAATACAGCTCAAGAAGAAGACGTTTGTCGCGTTTTGATTGGACGGCTGTGAGTTTGTTTCAGACATGGCCGAAACCACCGGAGAGGGAGCGCAAGGAGGATCCTTTTTTAACAAAGAGAGAATAAAATACAGCCCCGAGGAGGAGGCCCGGC
>NC_041335.1:39192656-39197656 GCF_004354835.1 Perca flavescens
TGCACCGATCCGATACCACGTAATAAAGCCCTAAAGAAAATCTACGTTAAAGTAGTTTATTTATGTTCTTTTTCCGTTATCACTGACTGTCAAACTGGAGAATAAAAGAAAGTTCTGGGGCATTCATTGATTGTGTTTGTTCATGTTTTACAAAGAGTTTAACCTGAACCAGACAGACAACAGAATTTATATCACATCCATACAGAGATAGTAGTATACAGCTGTTAAAACATAATGAAATATATGACACTCTGGTATCGGATCGGTACTCGGTATCGGCCGATACGCAAGTTCAGGTATCGGAATCGGTATCGGGAAGCAAAAAAGTGGTATCGGGCCATCTCTAGTTTCTGTGTGTGTGAAAGTCTGTCTGATGGTATCGGGCCATCTCTAGATGAGACTAGAGCTGGGAGATTTGTTTCCCTAAAAAAAAAAATCTGCGATTTAAAACAATAACTGCGAGCTGTAAATATATTTTAAAAATATATATTTATTGTATTTAATTAAAGTGCATCAACATAACCAAAATTGCAAAGGCAAACCCTTTCTGTAAGTGAAAAGTCACTCGATTTTTAAATCAAATCGATTTTTTCCCGGCCCTAGATGAGACTAGATATCGTCTTAGATTTTGGATATCGTGATATGACATAAGTGTCTTTTCCTGGTTTTAAAGGCTGCATTATAGTAAAGTGATGTCATTGTCCGAACTTATCAGACTGTTGTAATTGTTCTATTATTCGCCTTTACCCACTTAGTCATTATATCCACATTACTGATGATTATTTATCAAAAATCTAAGTGTGAAGATATTTTGTATGTATGTATGTATGTATGTATGTATATATATATATATATATATATATATATATATATATATATATATATATATATATATATATATATATATATATATATATATATATATATATATATATATATATATATATATATAAAACCTGTTGATTATTTATTCATTTGATTTTGCAACTGTTCACTGAAATAGTCGGTTTCTATGAAACTAAATGTGACATGTCATATTTGTCTTTGACTTTGACTGAACATTTGCTCTCACTTTGTGGAAAAACATATCGGGATATATATCGTATATCGATTATCAGCCAAAATATATTGGGTTATGGCTTTTGGTCCATATCGCCCAGCCCTAACACAAACACTGGCATGCTGAGACTAGGGCTGCACGATGTGTGAGGAAAATAGGCCCTAACGTTGTTAAATATTGCGGTAACGATGTCAGTGGCTTCCCTCGCTTTGTGGAAGACTTAGGTGCGCGAGTTTTGGCGGGAGTTTAGAAGTCCTGCCTCAAGAAAATGTAAGGTTTTGTCATTTAAAAGAAATGCAATTTCTCCGTACAATTTGGCGTCAGTTTGTGGTAGTTTTTGTAAAGTCTTTTAGTTCCATTCATTCAGCTCAGGTGCTGCACCTAAACCTTATGATGGTGGGAAAACACTGACATAGTTTAATGTCTGTCTGTCTGTAACTGTCTGTGTCTAACTGTGTGTGTGTGTGTGTGTCTGTGTGTGTGTCTGTGTGTGTGTCTGTGTGTGTGTCTGTGTGTGTCTGCTGTGTGTGTCTGTGTCTGCCTGTGTGTGTGTGTCTGCCTGTGTGTGTGTGTGTGTGTGTGTGTGTGTCTCTATGTATGTATGTGTGTCTGCCTGTGTGTGTGTGTGTGTGTCTGCCTGTGTGTCTGTGTCTGCCTGTGTGTGTGTGTGTGTGTGTGTGTGTCTGCCTGTGTGTGTGTGTGTGTCTGCCTGTGTGTGTCTGCCTGTGTGTCTGCCTGTGTGTGTGTGTGTGTGTCTGTGTGTGTGTCTGTGTCTGCCTGTGTGTGTGTGTGTGTGTGTCTGCCTGTGTGTGTGTGTCTGCCTGTGTGTGTCTGTGTCTGCCTGTGTGTGTGTGTGTGTGTGTCTGCCTGTGTGTGTCTGCCTGTGTGTGTGTGTGTGTCTGCCTGCCTGTGTGTGTGTGTGTCTGCCTGTGTGTGTGTGTGTGTGTGTGTCTGCCTGTGTGTGTGTGTGTGTGTGTGTGTGTGTGTGTGTGTGTGTGTGTCTGCCTGTGTGTGTGTGTGTGTGTGTGTGTGTGTCTGTGTCTGCCTGTGTGTCTGCCTGTGTGTGTGTGTGTCTGCCTGTGTGTGTCTGCCTGTGTGTGTCTGCCTGTGTGTGTGTGTCTGTGTCTGTGTCTGTGTCTGCCTGTGTGTGTGTGTGTGTGTGTGTCTGCCTGTGTGTGTGTGTCTGCCTGTGTGTGCGTGTGTGTGTGTGTGTGTCTGCCTGTGTGTGTGTGTGTCTGTGTCTGCCTGTGTGTGTGTGTGTGTGTGTGTGTGTGTGTGTGTGTGTGTGTGTGTGTGTGTCTGCCTGTGTGTGTGTGTGTGTGTGTGTGTGTCTCGCTTTGTGTCGCAGCCTTTGACGATGTGTTTATTGCGCCGGTTGATATCGCGATGACGATACCAAACTGATTTACATATTTTGCAGCCCTAGCTGAGACATGAAGTGGTCTGTAATCGATAGAAGCATGTGCCATGCTATCAGAACATCTTGTAATAACTCTGATGATGTGACTTACTCCATGTTGTCCATGTGATATGTGCATTTTGTACACTTTATTATGTCAGTGATGTGTCTAAGGTGAGCGTGCTGATTCCGGGTGCCGGGCTCGGCCGCCTCGCCTGGGAGATAGCCCGGCTGGGCTACATCTGCCAGGGCAACGAGTGGAGCTTCTTCATGCTCTTCTCTTCCAACTTTGTTCTCAACAGGTACAGCGCACACTCGCACTAAATCTGTAATCTTGTCATTTGTTTTTCTGGACGATACCCAGCCCTAGTGATACCAAATTAAAAACACATATTGTGTTTGTTTGGCAGCAGAGTTCAAAGTTAGCATCATCATGTACCAGCCACGAATGCTGGTTAAATATGCAAGTGGCTGTTACAGTACAGGCCAAAAGTTTGGACACACCTTCTCATTCAATGCGTTTCCTTTTTATTTTCATGACTATTTACATTGTAGATTCTCACTGAAGGCATCAAAACTATGAATGAACACATATGGAATTATGTACTTAACAAAAAAGTGTGAAATAACTGAAAACATGTCTTATATTTTAGATTCTTCAAAGTAGCCACCCTTTGCTTTTTTTATTAATAAGGGAAATAATCCCACTAATTAACCCTGACAAGGCACACCTGTGAAGGTAAAACCATTTCAGGTGACTACCTCATGAAGCTCATTGAGAGAACACCAAGGGTTTGCAGAGTTATCAAAAAAAGCAAAGGGTGGCTACTTTGAAGAATCTAAAATATAAGACATGTTTTCAGTTATTTCACACTTTTTTGTTAAGTACATAATTCCATATGTGTTCATTCATAGTTTTGATGCCTTCAGTGAGAATCTACGATGTAAATAGTCATGAAAATAAAAATGAAACACAGTGAATGAGAAGGTGTGTCCAAACTTTTGGCCTCTACTGTAGATTTCCGTCACTCCACAGCCAATAAGACGATGCCGCAGCGTGACATAGTAAACGCCACGCACCAGAAAGGTGTGTGACGCAGCGCTGCTGCTGGCCTGGTCTGTTGATTTACTGCTCTCAAGCAGCAGTATACTTCACGTTAAACGTCAGGGCTGCTCGATTATGGAAAAAAATATAATCACGACTATTTCCGTCAATATTGAAATCGCGATAATTTAATGCGATTACTCGTTGACTTCTGAAAAGATGTTGGTTATTAAACTTAAAAAAAAAACAGTGGAAAAAGTTAAATAAATAAACAGTAAAACAAACAACAACATACAACTGTAATTTGCCTTAATACTTTTATATTTTAATACTTTTCCTATTTAAACTTTAGTTTTTCAGAACACAAGAGAATATCTGAGTTTACTTGCAAAAAGGAATGAGCTAAATAATTGTTTTTCTCGATTATTCTGTTTTTGTGATCTTTGGGAGTCGAAATCATAATCACGATTATATTTTGATTAATTGCACAGCCCTATTAAACATAAATATATTCTGATCTGATTACAACAAAGACAACGTCGGCAGTATTGACGGCAGAATAGGCTCCAGAATATTTCCTTCTGTAGTGACAGGTGCAATATCTTTTTAATTGACATTTATATATCTGCATTTATGTCAAAACCTCGAGACTTTCAAACATCAAAATGTCATTTATTAATATTTATTTGTGTCAAAATGTATTCTATTTTGCCTGGAAGTGCTTCCAATAGGCGTCGGTCGTATTTCTAGCATGCACAGATTTTCAGCACCGCTAGACCACGTGTGTCAAACTGGAGGCCCACGGGCCAAATCCGGCCCCTTGCACATTATGATCCGGCCCGCATATTAATTTAGGTTCACAATACATTCTGGCCCAAATACTTTTTGCTTTATCTGAAGTTTTTGTCACTTTTGCCAATGCTTTTTTCAGCATTTTAGCCACTTTTTCAGACGTTTTTTTTTCTCGATATTTATGTGTCTCTTTTTTCTTCGATGGCTTAATATGGAGGTTGGTTGCCTCCAGTCTGAGTGGATCATTGACCCAACACAGTGGCCACATAGTGTCCACATTGCGGAAATACATGTCTGATTGAGGCTACATTTACATTTCTACGTTTTTAAAATGAATATTAAGTTACATTTTTTTGGGCCTTTTATGTCGACCAAACTGTAAGTGAGAAGACTATATGAGACATGCAATAATACAGATGTTTGACCTTGTTTGATTAAATAAAGCATGGCAGTAAAATGTACATGTCTGGCCACCTGATGTGATTCTTTTAGAAGAAGAAGTTAGCTTTGAACCCTGTTCGACAGTACATTTCTGACCCTATCTTCTGTGAACACCCGGTCCGTCTGCCTGTCCCTGTTAATGAATGTGGACTGCTCCATTCAGGTGTGAGAAGGTGAACTCTCTGACCCTGTACCCCTGGATCCACCAGTTTAGCAACAACAAGAAATCCTCCGACCAAACCCGGCCAATCATCTTCCCCGAC
>NC_041335.1:39202656-39217656 GCF_004354835.1 Perca flavescens
TTAAAGTAGGGATGCACTGAATCCAGATTTTGGGGATTGGGCTAAATCCTGAATCCCCTGGTTGAGATTGTGCTGACTCCTCCTCCCGTCCTCAGTCCATGAACACAGTAAACACATGAATGAAGTCCTTCCTTTCCTTCCTTTGCTGTACCTGAAGTTGCTGCATTCTGGCTGCTGTCTGGAGATTCCTTCATGAACAACTCGTATTCTTTCGGATGTTTCAGACCAGATGTTGTAACCGTGGCCATGTTGTGTATAGTTTAGGGTCCTCGCCACCACCAGACCAATCAGCATTGAACAGATTGAACATGTAGCTGGACTTGAATGGCCTTCTTTTGGCTGAAAGTACTGCCAAACAACAACTTGTTCTGCTCACCAGATCCATGTCCTCTTCCTCATAGCCTACTGCTCACCAGATCCATATCCACTTCCTCACAGCCTACTGCTCACTAGATCCATCTCCACCTACGTAAACACCTTCCCGTAATCAACGGCGCCGTCGTTACGGTGACCAGCGTAGCGCGCCGAGTGCAAGCGTAGGGTTCGGTTCAGTGGGAAGAAATTCTAAGGTTCGGTGGAAACCAGAATCCCATCTAAAAGCCCAGTATTCAGCCCAATCAGACGCTGAATCCTGGATTCAGTGCATCCCTGCTTTAAAGACACTTTACAGTAAGTACAATGAAATCATGTGAAGCAATAAAAAACAAGATTTTTTTTTTTTTTTCTTCGTTTTTGTCACTTTTTACGAAGCTTTTGACTTTTTTTTTTTTTCATTCATTCTCAATAAACCTTATTTGTATAATATTATACCAAATTTTTTAGTTTTAAAAAAAAAAAACCCAGAAATTATGATTTATTTGTACTTACTGTTAAGATCAGAGGATGTTGAGTGAATCACAGACCTTTTTATTAAAAAAAGCAACAAATGTGAGTTGTAATGTTCTGTATATTGTTAAAAAAAAAAGAAGAAAAAAATTGTTAATCACAAAAAAAGCAACAAAAATCACGAATATGTTAAAAAAATGGCGAGAAAAGAAACTAAAAAGTTGGAAAAATTCAACAAAACGTTGGGGGGGAAAATACACGAATGTAGACATCGTAATTTTTAAGTGTACAGATGTTGTGCTCTTTATCTTCCCTAATATGAGACACATTTTTATTAATAAAACACAACAGATGCATAGAAGAAGCAGCTTCCGTGCATCCGTGTTGTTTTTTGGGCAGGCTGGTTGAAAGAAACCCAAATTATTATTATTATTATTATTATTATTATTATTTGATATAAAAAATGGTTGAAAACGGGTCAGATTTGACCTGAGAACAACCGGAGGGATAAGAACTGTAAGGTTGGGTCCGTGTGGAGCTCCGTCGACAGTATTTAGACGTTAAATCCTCTCGATGCTGCAGCGAGAGGGGCCAGACGGATTTTCCTTTTCTCAAAGTCTCACGTTGAACGCCTGAAAACAGCTAAACACTCCTGAAACCTGGCTGTGTGTGTGTGTGTGTGTGTGTGTGTGTGTGTGTGTGTGTGTGTGTGTGTGTGTGTGTGTGTGTGTGTGTGTGTGTGCGTGCGTGGGTGTATGCGTGCATATGTGCATGAGGTGTGTGTGTGTGTGAGATGTATTTGCGTGCGTGCATGGTGTGTGTATGTGCGTGAGGGGTGTGTGTGTGAGGGGTGTGTGTATATGTGCGTGAGGTGTGTGTGTGTGTGGTGTCTGTGAGGTATGTGTATATGTATGTGCGTGAGGTGTGTGTGTGTGAGGTGTCCATGCGTGAGGTGTGTGTGTGTGTATATGTGTGTGTGTGTATGTGCGTGAGGTGTGTGTGTGTGTGAGGTGTCCATGCGTGAGGTGTGTGTGTATATGTGTGTGTGTGTGTGTGCGTGAGGTGTGTGTGTGTGAGGTGTGTGTGTGTGTGTGTGTGTGTGTGCGCGTGAAGTGAACATTAGCGTTTGAAATCTTATTTATTTTTCCAGACATGGTGCCAATAACTACATGTGAACTCTTCTTCTGCATTGATCCAAACATGATTCAGCTTTTCCGGAAAAAGTTGTTTTTAAGTTGTTTCTAATCACACTTTGGAATAAATAAAATAACATTTAAACATACATTAATCTCCAGAGTTTTACTATCTCAAGTTTGATGTTGCTCGAGGCCAAATATAAGTGTTTTATTTCAGCATTTGTGAAAGTCCTGAAAAAGCTTACCGTGCATGGCTCCAGATGGTCTCATTTTGCATCAAAATTTGAGTGTGCGACTGAATTTTACATCCAGTCGCACACATCGACCAGTTAATTAGCCTGCATCTATTATCAAAGTATTAAGCCCTATTCGCACGGGATAAGTATCACCTGGTCACCTCCAGTCATTTGTAATAATTGCGGAGTTTGTCTGTGATCTTAATCCTGTGCGAATCGGTCATGTCTGTAATTTGTAAAATAATAATTCCCCCGCAAATGACCTATACCATAAGCCCTATTCGCACGGGATAAGTATTATCTAGGGACCTCGTGTGAATTATAAATTACCCACCCACGTCTGATTTTCATCTGGCGCATTCAAACGGGATAAGCAAAGCCCGTGATTTTACTTGAATTTACTGACATTAAGCAGCAGTAGAAACATGGGCGTAGGTAGCTCTGCTACGTGTGTTTGTGTGTGTGGTCAGATCTCGAGGACACACACACACACACACACACACACACACACACACACACACACACACACACACACACACACACACACACACACACACACACACACACACACACACACAGTCAGTCATCTATCTCAAACCAGGCAGACCAAATCGTTTCTTTTTTCTCTCTTTTTTTTCTCCGGGTGGTGTCAAGCAGGGTCGGGTTAGATGGATAAAACAAAACCTTTCACCAGGTTAAACTCTATTAGCTCAAGCTTTACGCTTGATTGATTTGTAACATTAACCTAGGGCTGGGCGGTATGGAGAAAATCAGACATCACCATATTCTTGACCAAATACCTCGATATCGATATTGCGGCGATATTCTAGGGTTGACAGTTGGTGCTTTAACAAAATATCTTCACACTTAGATTTTTGTTAAATAGTCATCAGTAATGTGGATATAATGACTAAGTGGGTAAAGGCAAATTTTTGTCTGATAAGTTCAGAAAATGACATCACTTTACTGTAATGCAGCCTTTAAAACCAGGAAAAGACACTTATGTCATATCACGATATCCAAAATCCAAGACGATATCTAGTCTCATCTCACGATATCGATATAATATCGATATATCGCCCAGCCCTACATCAACCTCTAATTATGAAGTGAGCCCCCTCGCTTGATTGTGCATTATTTTTGATACGCTATTGCTTGGAGATGGATAAAAAGGCGCAAAAGAAGGAAATATGTACCTTGAAAAAAACAAAAAAGCCCCCCGCCAATTCCTGGACAAATCAGATATGCCGATTCGCACGGGACTAATATTATCACAGGACCTCCGTTTTCGGCGAAATATGGTATAGGTCATTTGCTGGGGGAATTATTACTTTACAAATTACAGACATGACCGATTCGCACGGGATTAAGATCACAGACAACCTCCGCAATTATTACAAATGACTGGAGGTCACCAGATGATACTTATCCTGTGTGAATAGGGCAATATTTGGCTGAAAACGGAGGTCCTGTGATAATATTAGTCCCGTGCGAATCGGCATTTCTGATTTGTCCAGGATTTGGCGTGGGGCTTTTTTGTTTTTTCAAGGTACCTATTTCCTTCTTTTTGTGCCTTTTTATCCATCTTTCGCGAAGAATGGAGGGTGCGTTGGAGTGTTTTGGGGTGCTGGGTCATGTCGCTATACATCATATACAATTTGCAGAAAGAGAAAGATGAAAAACACCACAAGTGCGAAGACAAAAAGAACGAGTGGATGGCGATGGACGACATGTATAGCAGCATGCGGTAAGTATATTTTGTATGTTTGTATCATACATTTAGAGATAACGACGAGACATCTCCAAGCAATAGCTTATCAAAAATGATGCACAATCAAATGAGGGGGGCTCACTTTATAATTAGAGGTTAATGTTACAAATAAATCAAGTGTAAAGCTTGAGCTAATAGTTTTAACCACCTTCGCTTATCCCGTTCGAATGCGCCAGATGAAAATCAGACGTGGAGGGGTCATTTATAATTCACACGAGGTCCCTAGATAATACTTATCCCATGCGAATAGGGCTTTAATAATACAGGGGTAATTAGTAGAAATGTGAATATTTGGTTAGCATGTTGATTTACGGTGTGTGTGCCCCTAAATCTTCTGGTTGTGCCCCTTTTTTTCGCCAGGAAAGCCAGTCGGACTGATCAGGTTCCCCAAATTGGTCCAAAAAGTTCCTCCGAACACACTTTTTCCGAAGCTTTTGACTTTTCTTTTAGTTTTTTTTTCATTCATTCTCAATAAACCTTATTTATATAATGTTATACAAAATTTTTGAGTTAAAAAAAAAGCAGAAATTATTCTTTATTGGTACTTACTGTTAAGATCAGAGGATGTTGAGTGAATCACAGACCTTTTTATTAAAGAAAACTGACAAAAACATTGAAAAAAAGCAACAAATGTGAGTTCTAATGTTATGTATATTGTTAAAAAAAAAAGAAGAAAAAAAACTCAAAATATAATTTTGAACTGAGCTCCTAGTGAAAAAAGTTAGTCTGGAGCCCTGAATGTGTTTTGTGTCTTCAACAGTAACAGGTGTGATAAAGATGATAAGGATCTGATACACCAACCAGATGGCCGACCATCGGCAGGAAAGCCAGTCGGACTGATCAGGCTCCCCGAATTGGTCCAAAAAGTTCCTCCGAACACACCGAAGAGACGCCGACTTGAGCGTACGTTCTGCGCGTCTGCGCGAACGAGACGTAATACGTCTCCGTAACAGCAGGCGGCGCTAATCTGTTCAGTGGTTCCTTTTGGGATTTGTTTTTAGCAGTGACACCGTCGGTACACGATCCGTTCTGCACATGCGCAAAATGTTCGCGCGCGCGCTGTTGTACGAGGATTTACGACACTGCACGATCTCAGCCGAGCTAACGCTAGTTTAGCTAACAGCTAATCGGGCTAACCACTATCTGAGACAGCATGTAATAACTTTAAAAGACCCTCAAAATAAAACTTGATAAATAACCATTAACATATATAACAGCTGTTAGGTCAGCTCTACTTTACTACTTGAGCTCATTTAAAATACAATCACTCAACACTTCTACGTCTTTATTGTTATTACTGTAAAGTCTGAATGTAGCTGTAGCCTGCTTCTCCCATTAAGTTTGACTTAATGTTATTTTAGACTGTGAGCTAGCGGTTAGCCGAATTAGCTGTTCGCTAAACTAACGTTAGCCTCCCGGTGGAGGCTAGCGTGGAACAGATCGTGCAGGTCGTATCCTCGGTAAAACTGTATTTTCTTGCCCATGTGCAGAACTGATCGTGTACCGACAGACACCACGGTCATATCAACACAAGAGGAAACACTGCTGCTTTGTCGGCCAAAAAAATTTAAACCGGCAGCTGATTGGACGAACGCGTCACATGGGTTTGTTTTCTCCGGAAATTCAAAGCCAGACTGTCATGGCGGCTCGTTCAGAGTACGATATCTCGTATCGTACTAAAATAGTTCACCGAGACATGTTTCTGAGAACATCTGAAGAGAGAAATAGGCTGTGTGTCTCTGTGTCTGTGTGTGTGTGTGTGTGTGTGTGTGTGTGTGTGTGTGTGTGTGTGTGTGTGTGTGTGTGTGTGTGTGTGTGCGCGCAGTTGCTGAATATGTCTTCATTTCAGATCAACAAAGGTCAGTTTAAAAGATTTTCATCAGATTTTGAGAGACTCTAGTCAGGCTCATGCCGCTCGCCATTTCCGGTAATTATTTTAACATAAGTGCACTGATTCGCTAGTCAAGGGCTAGCTCTCCACCAATCATATTGGTCATTGAGTCTGACTGCTCACCAGCCGATTCAACAAGTCAAATCGGCCCAAATTAAAGCCTACGGCTCCTCAGACTCCACGCACACATACATACACACACACACACACACACACACACACTCACTCACACAGACACATTCTCACACACACACACACTCACTCACACAGACACATTCTCACACACACACACACACATGCACACTCACACAGACACATTCTCACACACACACACACATGCACACTCACACAGACACATTCTCACACACACACACATGCACACTCACACAGACACATTCTCACACACACACACATGCACACTCACACAGACACATTCTCACACACACACACACACATGCACACTCACACGGACACACTGGCCCAATCCCAAAGTCCGGACTCACAGACTCACGGACTTTGGTGCGCGTTCTCGCGCAATTCGTAAGGGCTCAGGGTTGTCCCAGTGTCGAATTTCAAAGGGCGTGAGGGTTAGAGTACACACTTACCGAGTCCTTTCCGTGAGTCTGCATCGATGCAGACTTCACCAAAGGGAATTACCCGCAGTTCAAAGCGTTGTGACGTTTACCGCGGAGACCGTATGGAAATCCGGAAATTACAAAAGGTAAACAACAGCACGACACGCGGCCACGGAACAGACCAACCTGGTGTCCAGCTTGTAAAACAAGAGTTTGAAATAATGTGGAATCACGCAGCCGTCTCCTGGGCCTCGGCCGTGTGGAAAGCAACAAACTTAAAATGAAGATTCCCAAACCGGCAAGTGTCAGCAACATCTTTTTTATTAAACGTCGCCAAGGTAACATGTGATCTCGTGTGAAGTGCTGTCCCAATCCCATTTATACCTATCTGAGCCCATGTGGCCTCACACACTCACTCACTTAGCACCTGAGATCAATTAAGTCTGTGAGTCTTTAGTCCTTAGTCCTCAGGGCTCACTTTGGGATTGGGCCATTCTCACACATGCACACTCACACACACACATTGTCACACACACACATGCACACTCACACAGACACATATTAAACCGATTTGCCATAGAATGAGAACGAGGCCCTGATTACAATATCATTTCTATAAATCATCAGACTGTAAAAATAAAGTCTGGATGAAATGAAAGTACCGCTATAGGAAGCGAGGGGGCGGGGCTCTCCTCTGATTGGTTAGCCAGACTGCCTCTCCTCTGATTGGTTAGCCAGACTGCCTCTCCTCTGATTGGTTAGCCAGACTGCCTCGCAATAATTGTACGTCCGGTGCTCATGTTGTGCGACTGAAGCTGCTGCTGCAGAAAACAACATCGTGAGTAAAAACGCAGCTGGTTTAATCCAAAAGTGCCTCGTGTTCCCAGGTTACTCGCGCGCTTTCAGACATGGCGAAGAGACGAGCCGCCGAGGACTCTCTGCTGCACGAACCTCCCTCCAAAAGCTGCTTCCGGCCCCTCAGCAGTGTGGAGCGGCTGCTGGACAGCATGGCTCCGGCGGCCGGGGGTTTGAGCCCGCCGTCCCTGCAGGCTCTGGTGGGCGGCCGCTGCAGGAAGAGGCCGCACGGGCACTACCTGGAAGACCCACAGAAACCGGAGGAAACGGACACAACTGGGCCTCGCGACACCAGGAAACACGCAGCAGCAGCAGCGACAGCAGCTTTGACTTCTTCTGGAAGGATCCAGGACCGTCGCGGCTCCAGCGCGCTCACGAGCTCCAAGAAGCGTCCGCGAGACGACAGCGCGGGTCCAGAGACTGTCGTCCCGGTTCTTCCCAAAGCTGCTGCGGATAAAGTAAGTTTTAGAAGTTTGACAGTGCGCAGATAATGAGGATTTAAAGGAGAAAAGTGGGTCGATGTAATGGCGCTAAATGTCCGCAAGATGTCGCCCTTTACACGTTAAATAGCGCGCCGTCCTCCCAGAAAATCTGTCAACATGAGCGGCTCCCAGTGGGTCAAACCAGTGGTGTAGTAGTCTAAATCAGGGGTATTCAAGGCCCCTTAACTAAAAAAAAAAGACGGATCAGGAACCCCCTACTACATATATTGTATAAAATTAAGTTGCATATTAATCTGGTCCTACAAAAACTTTTAGTGCAGCCTAAAGCATTTATAGATACCTTTTTTTGCACAGAATACTAAGCTATTCAAATAGCCTAATAATTGTTGGCACGATTTTATAAATCATGTTTTAATGTTAACCCTTAAATGTGTGCATATAAGAGTGGGGGGGGTCTGGGTGTACTCTCCCAGGAAAGTTTTGAGCATCAACGACTTCCTGTATTCTGATACACTTTTATGCACCAATTTACGGTGGAAATCCCTTTTATTTAGCCTATGTGAATGTTGAGGGTAGATGCGATGAGTAGACCTGAGCAGGTATTAACACTCAGGGTGAGTCAAAGGTGATGTGAAAATGATGGGCTTTTATTATGGTTAACCCAATTAAGGCCCACAGGCACAAAATGATAATAAAAAGACTAAAAAGGTACTTTCATGAAAACAAAATAAAATCGACTTGAGAGTCAAAACAATCAGAAATACCGATACACGCCAGCTCTGTCTCCCCAGCAAATCCTATGACCACTCTATATAGCCTGAGGCCGGCCCCTCAAATTGGAACCTACCAACCTACACAATACAGGGGTGGCTCAGGTGAGTACACAAATAAGGCTTAATACAGCCAAAATACATATAGCTGAAAATCTAGACTGATACAGCATATAATGTATACAATGGCCATTATAATTAAGACAATCTATACATATAATACAAGACCTCTCGTTGGCTGTAAAATATAATGCATAAAATACAGGTCAACTTCCTGTTACTCCGGAAGTAACAGACCCATTTAAACTCAAGGATAGCAGCAAACCTTCCCCTATAACAAAGAGCACATAGTAAGCCTAAACCATTTTACACTCTGTATACTTCTACGCTTAATAAACGAACATTAGTTAACAAAAGTAAGTTAGTTATCGAGTGTTGTGGCGGTTCTTATAACCGGTGATGTTTGTGACAGTCTGTGCGGTTTTAAACATTAAATAATGATGTATAGATGAATATAACTAGGCCTATAGCAAATCACCGCAGTATTAGATGTTAAAAAAAACGTGCACAAAACTACGGGATTAATATGGGAAATTTGATAAATTATATACAAAACCAATATACAAACCGAACATACAGACTCATCAAACAAACATACAGGAAACCTCTTCACTCTCGTCTTTGTAATAAAAATAGGTAGCGTATCGCTACCGTGACGGCAGCCATGCGCCCTGTCACAGTGAAGAAGAAAAAACACAGAGGACAATTCAAAATATATCAAATACATGTAAAATATGTTGCGGGCAGTGTTGGGAGTAACGGCGTTTAAGTATAACGGCGTTATTTTTTCAGTAATGGAGTAATCTAATCAATTAGAGATGGCCCGATACCACTTTTTTGCTTCCCGAGTACCGATCCGATACCAGTGTGTCATATATTTCATTATGTTTTAACAGCTGTATACTACTATCTCTGTATGGATGTGATATGATTTCTATCTCTGTCTGTCTGGCTCAGGTTAAACTCTTTGTAAAACATGAACAAACACAAACAATGAATGCCCCAGAACTTTCTTTTATTCTCCAGTTTGACAGTCAGTTATAACGGAAAAAGAACATAAATAAACTACTTTAATGTAGATTTTCTTTAGGGCTTTATTACGTGGTATCGGATCGGTGCATAAACTCCAGTACTTCCCGATACCGATACCAGCGTTTTAGGCAGTATCGGAGCCGATACTGGTATCGGTATCGGAACATCTCTATAATCAATTACTTTTCCCATCGTTGCAACGCCGTTATCGTTACTGAGAATGTAAAGTGGCGCCTTACTACAATTTGGTTGAATGAAGCGAGGTATCGGAGGTATCATCGGGCATATACCGTTGCAAATGCGATGATGATTGGCTGGGTGGGCGGTGCCCTGCTCACACTGTCTCACTCTCACTGCGCGCTCTGACTACCACTAAACGGTAAACACAAGACGGCGACAATGGCGACGAGCCAGGGAAATTCAAAGGTAGCGTTCTCCACCTGGAAGTACCGGCACTACTTCTCGCTCATTGAAATGAAAAGGCAAGAATGTTTATGTAACATGCACGCTATGGCCAGGAAAAAAAGACTTTATCCACGTCTGCCTCGAGCAACTCCCATCTTATGAAGCACCTCACATCAACACATGCTAACGCACTTGAGGTGCTGCTAACCCAACCCCCCATGCCCAAATGCAGCTGGGAGCTCCAGCGAAGGAGACGCAGCCACTCTGTTAAAGTGCCCATATTATGAAGAAAATCACTTTTTCGGGTGATTTGGGGTGTTATTTTGTGTCTCTGGTGCTTCCACACACATACAAACTTTGAAAAAGACCCATCCCTGGTGTTCTGAGTGAGATCTGGTTTCTGAATGTGTCCTGCCTTCAGTCTCCTGGTGAGCTGGTCACAATCGGCTGGCTAACCACAACCGTTAGCTCGTAGGATTATCATGTCTTCGATTCGATATCACGATGCGTCAAATCCATGTTTCTATTAAAGCCATGTAGGATATTTAATTCATAGCTTTTGAAGCTTCAAAAACCAAACATTCTGCACTGCTCTAATACTAAATAACCTGGATACATAAAACTATACAGCACGTGGCACGTGGCACGTGGCACTTCCTGAATGTGCAAAAAATGTGTTACATTATAAACAGAAATCGATGATGAGCCAGCCGATTATCGATGCAGCATTGTCCATGTCCACGATTCCATGCATCGATTATTTGATTAATTTCAACACCTCTAGCTAGTACCCACATGCCCCGTAAGATTGCCTTGACTCCCCCCTTTGCTGAGGCCGAAGTCACGTCGCCCCGTCACATGTCTCCTGAGTTTAACCTTTTCTCTCTCCGTTGTCATCTCTCAGGCTGATGATGCCACCGATGCTGAAGACTGCTCTTTCAACTCGTTCCAGTACTGGAGGGTCCCCCTGCCGGCGCTGGACCTCTCCCTGCTGGACGAAGACGCCACCGCCCGACCCCGGAGCAAAGACGAGTCAAAGGCCAAAGACTCTTGCTGCTCTGACGCCATGGAAACCTGAAGCTGATGGGTGAAGCGAGCGTGCTCTACTCTCTCCGTACATCAGCAGTCAAACGTGATGATGATGATGATGATGATGATGATGATGAGATATGTGATGCGTCTCAGCAGATAGAAGCGACGCGTTCAGGGTTGTTAGAAAAGCATCCGGGCGAGATGCAACAACTGCACGTCGCAGACTGTGTGAGCCCGGTGCAGCTGCTCCGTTATGGGAAATTAATATCACAGTCCACTGTATTTAGGTCAATATTGACATCAGGGTTATTAACCACTAGGGGTGGGAATCACCAGAGGCCTTCACGATGCAATATCATCCCGATACTTATGTCACAATACCATATTATTGCTATTTGAAACATATAGCAATTTTTTGCGATATATTGCAATGTATTACCTTTTTTCCAACTTCAAATTTTTCCCAATTTCAAATTATGCTCCCAAAAGAAAACTTTGTCAACATCTGTTTTATCTAAAAAGATCCATTTCTCTGTTTGTTCATCTCCCTTTATTGTCAAGCAGAATGTGATTGTCAAGCAGACAAACTGACCAACACATATATAATAATAGATCCATACTTGGCGTCTGTGTATTGATACGGTATTGCCACGAAAAATATTGCAATACTATGCTGTATCGATTTTTTAATTTTTTTTCACGCCTATTAACCACGATTTGTCGTTGACTTTTGGAAAGATGTTGCATTTATTGAACTTAAAAAAGGAGTGGAAAAAGTTCAACTAATCAACCGTGAAAACACCTTAAACTGTGACATTTCCCTTTCGTACTTTCCCACGTTTTAACTTTTATTTTTCATTCAGAACACAAGACAAAATAAGTTGCTAGTTTACTCGCAAAACGTAATGTGGGAAATCATTTTTCTCCATCGCTCTGTTTTTTTGTAATCTCAATTTAAATGTGATTTACTTGCACAGCTGAGATCTGCACTGTTGTTAAAGTGGATGAATTTAAAGTAGGGATGCACCTAATCCAGATTTTTGTGGTTCGGCTGAATCCTGAATCCCCTGGTTGAGATTGTGCTGACCCTTCCTCCCATCCTCAGTCCATGAACCCAGTAAACACATGAATGAAGTAAACAGGGACTGTCCTTCCTTTGCTGTACCTGAAGTTGCTGCATTCTGGCTGCTGTCTGGAGATTCCTTCATGCACAACTCGTATTCTTTCAGATGTTTCGTATCAAATGTAACAGCGGCCATGTTGTGTATAGTTTAGGGTCCTCGTCACCACCAGACCAATCAGCATTGAACAGATTGAACATGTAGCTGGACTTGAATGGCCTCCTTTGTACTGAAAGTACTGCCAAACAACAACTTGTTCTGCTCACCAGATCCATGTCCACTTTCTCACAGCCTACTGCTCACCAGATCCATGTCCACTTTCTCACAGCCTACTGCTCACCAGATCCATGTCCACTTTCTCACAGCCTACTGCTCACCAGATCCATGTCCACTTTCTCACAGCCTACTGCTCACCAGATCCATGTCCACTTTCTCACAGCATACTGCTCACCAGATCCATGCCCACTTCCTCACAGCCTACTGCTCACCAGATCCATGTCCACTTTCTCACAGCCTACTGCTCACCAGATCCATGTCCACTTCCTCACAGCCTACTGCTCACCAGATCCATGTCCACTTCCTCACAGCCTACTGCTCACCAGATCCATGTCCACTTTCTCACAGCCTACTGCTCACCAGATCCATGTCCACTTTCTCACAGCCTACTGATCCATTGAACAGCCCCACCCACGATCCATGTCCACTTTCTCACAGGGGTGATCCAAACTCAATCCCCAGAAGGGTCCACGCTCACAGCCTACTGCAGAACAGGGAATCCCATCCAGGGCCAGACATGTTTGGGTTATTCACACGATCCATGTATTATTTCATCGTCACCAAAGTCACACAGCCTACTGCATTGAACGCCCACCACACAAAGACACACACACACACACACACACACAAAATACACACAGACATGTTCAAAGACACACACACACACACACAAAAAATACACACAGACACACACACACACAAACGCACAAAACACCCACACACACAAAGATAAACAAATGCACAAAGACACACATTTCAAATGATGTACCCAAAAGGAAACTTTTGTCAACATCTGTTTTATCTAAAAAGATCCATTTCTCTGTCTGTTCATCTCACTTAATTGTATTGCTGCAAAATGTGATTGTCAGGCAGACAAACTGACCAACACATATATAATAATAGATCCATACTTGGCGTCTGTGTATCAATACAGTATTGCCACGAAAAATAATGGACCAAAGAGATCTAAGTTGACTAAGACCAAAACCACCGATTAGTCGACTAATCGGCTAAGAGGGAGCAGCCCTAATCTCTAGAACACGTCAAACTCGAGGCCCGAGGGCCAAATCTGGCCCCTCGCAGGTTTTGATCCGGCCCACATTTCAAATTAAGTTCATGATAAATTTCGGCCCACCTAGTATTTGTCACTTTTTCCAGAGTATTTGGTACATCTTTTTTTTTTTTTTTTTTTTTTTTTGACATTTTTTTATGCCTTTTCTGGGTTTTTTTCGGCCTTTTTCCAACTTTCTTTTTCAATGTATTTGTCGCTGGCTGAGGAACTTTTTTTGCTTAACGTTTTTGGGGCTTTGAGGCCCAAATTGTAAATCTACACTATGTGACACATGCAATAATACAGTCAAAATATTTGACTTTTTCGATTTAAATAAAAGCATGTCAATAAACTCTCCATGTCTGGCTCTTGGTGGGATTCTCATTTTCCAGTGTGGCCCTCTAGGAAACTGAGTTTGACCCCCCTGATGTAGAATATCTTTCAGAGCGTGTTTTGTGTAAATCATTCCAATGTTGTTTAGAGATTATGAGTTTGTAAATGTTGGGAATATCCATTTTTCTAAATACTGTTAAAGGGAGAGACTCTAGAGGCAAAAACATGTTGTTTAATGTATAGATTTTGGACTATTTGTCTTCCATAAAATGTGTTCTTTCAGACTAGTGGAAAGAACATTTTATTTTTCTACACGTAAAGTTAAGTAGTAAATTAAAAGTTAGCATTAGGTAATGCCTCATTTGAATATTTAATCCTCCGGTTGTCCTCGTGTTTTCAAAAAGTTACCATATCAGAAAATTTGAGGTTTTTCTTTCAAACTAATTGTCAAAAAAATGACATGGATGCTTCCATGGAAGTAAAAAAAAATGTATAGCATTTTGGAGGGGGGGAGTGATACAAGATCATTGAAAAAATGGACAAAATGAGACATGTTTGGGTTATTCACACGCTATTATTTCATCGTAAAAGTCACACGCACACACACAAAGACACACACACACACACACAAAATACACACAGACATGTTCAAAGACACACACACACACGCACAAAGACACACACACACAAACGCACAAAAACACCCACACACACAAAGATAAACAAATGCACAAAGACACACATTTCAAATGATGTACCCAAAAGGAAACTTTTGTCAACATCTGTTTTATCTAAAAAGATCCATTTCTCTGTCTGTTCATCTCACTTAATTGTATTGCTGCAAAATGTGATTGTCAGGCAGACAAACTGACCAACACATATATAATAATAGATCCATACTTGGCGTCTGTGTATCAATACAGTATTGCCACGAAAAATAATGGACCAAAGAGATCTAAGTTGACTAAGACCAAAACCACCGATTAGTCGACTAATCGGCTAAGAGGGAGCAGCCCTAATCTCTAGAACACGTCAAACTCGAGGCCGAGGGCCAAATCTGGCCCCTCGCAGGTTTTGATCCGCCCACATTTCAAATTAAGTTCATGATAAATTTCGCCCACCTAGTATTTGTCACTTTTTCCAGAGTATTTGGTACATTTTTTTTTTTTTTTTTTTTTTGACATTTTT
>NC_041335.1:39227656-39235156 GCF_004354835.1 Perca flavescens
TAAACCATTACTGATGGCTACATTCCACTTAGGAGAGACCCTGGTATTAAACCATTAATGATGGCTGCATTCCACTTAGGAGAGGTCCTGGTATTAAACCATTACTGATGGCTACATTCCACTTAGGAGAGACCCTGGTATTAAACCATTAATGATGGCTGCATTCCACTTAGGAGAGGTCCTGGTATTAAACCATTAATGATGGCTGTATTCCACTTAGGAGAGACCCTGGTATTAAACCATTACTGATGGCTGCATTCCACTTAGGAGAGACCCTGGTATTAAACCATTACTGATGGCTCCATTCCATGTAGGAGAGACCCTGGTATTAAACCATTACTGATGGCTGCATTCCACTTAGGAGAGACCCTGGTAGTAAACCATTAATGATGGCTGCATTCCACTTAGGAGAGACCCTGGTATTAAACCATTACTGATGGCTGCATTCCACTTAGGAGAGACCCTGGTATTGTTCATGCTGACTCACTGAAATATCTTACTGGGACACTTGATGGAACTGAGCCATCGTTAAGGTTATCAATGTCAGCTGTGCTTTTCCTACTATGACTATGTTGGATGTGTTTCCAGGGGCAATTCTAGGATCCGACCTTTAGGGGGGCTCAGCCCCCAAGGAGAATGTGACAATAAGTAATTTAATTAGCCAATAGTCTCTGACCTCAGCCACCTTTGATTGGCCAAAACTAGGTTTCTGTTAACCCTTTTCTTGATGGGGTTACAGGTGCATAGCATTGGCTACAGCGACAAAGAAAATTAAACCTGATACTAGCCCTTTAAACCTGCAATTCTTTGTCCTCTGTCACCAACAGACAAGTTTGCAACTCTAACTTTAAGCACCAAAATTGATTAAATAAAAAGTTTTTTTATTATTAGAATTTTTAGAGGGGCTGAGATGAGATTTAAAAGGGTCTAAAACGCCCATGTGTGTTTCTTGTCCAGTATGCGTCAGTTTGGTTTGAAATGTGCTGGGGACAGCGATGCATTTGGAAATACATTTCCAGAAGTGCTGGGTACGCATGCATTTTTTTCTCTTTCGCGCAGGTCATGTTTTGAAAGACGCTGTACTGTAGCTTACTAATGTATAAAAAAAACATGATTTAATGTACGTAAACAATGATCAGTGATCACCAAATTTCTCTCTCATATTGCTCCTCATAACTTCTGAAAACTGTCAAAAAATCCAACCCAAACTCCAATTATTATGTACGTTTTCTGACCTCTGACGCGTTTCTGCTTCACATTTTCAGCAGGGCAGCGCAGCGGCTGTGGGTTGACTCCCCACAGTTCTCATGGGTTTTATAAGTCCTAACATGAAGAAGCTTAACGTGGTTTAATGTACCTAAACAACGATCAATAATCACCACATTTCTGGTTAGATTTTTTGTCAGTTTTCTGTGTCTATGAGGAGCAATATGAGAGAGAAATTTGGTAATCGTTGATCATTGTTTAGGTACAAGCTCTTTCCTCGCCATAGGTGCCAATGAAGAAGAAAATGTTAATGTGAGATAACTTGTATAATCGTTGGATTTCAGTTTAGTTCTTTTGACATGCTTAAGTGTTCATCACAAGATATGGCCATGAGAAATTTGGTGATCATTGATTGTTGTTGAGGTACATTAAACAACGTTAAGCTTTTTCAAGTTAAGAAGAATGTCCCGACAGGCAGCGTTGTGAACAGAGAAGTGTGCAGCCAGCGCAGCAGCAGAGCGCCTGTGTGTGTGTGTGTGTGTGTGTGTGTGTGTGTGTGTGTGTGTGTGTGTGTGTGTGTGCGTGTGCGTGTGTGTACCTGCTTTACTATATTCATGAGGTCCAAAAACCGGAGAATACAGTATACTTGTGGGGTCTGCACAGCCTTGTGGGGACCAAAATGCTGGTTCCCACAAGGTTAAAGGGCTGTTTGAGGGTTAAGACTTGGTTTTAGGATTAGGGTTAGAATTAGGTTATGGTTAGGGTGAGGGTAAGGGTTAAGGTTAGGCATTTAGTTGTGATGGTTAAGGTTAGGGTAAGGGTTAAGGTTAGGCATTTAGTTGTGATGGTTAAGGTGAGGGTAAGGGTTAAGGTTAGGCATTTAGTTGTGATGGTTAAGGTTAGGGTAAGGGGCTAGGGAATGCATTATGTCAATGACGGGTCCCCACAAAGATAGTAAAACAATGTGTGTGTGTGTGTGTGTGTGTAATGTGTGTGTGTGTGTGTGTGCCTGCCTGCCGTGTGGGGATAGAGATTGTTGGGGATTTTTTGGCATCTGTCGCTCAAGAATTATGTGTGTTATGGACTTTTTTTTCCTAACAGTTGGATGTGTTTCCTGTCCAGTATGTCCTTGTTTAGTCCCTAACGGTTGGATGTGTTTCCTGTCCAGTATGTCCATGTTTAGTCCCTAACAGTTGGATGTGTTTCCTGTCCAGTATGTCCTTGTTTAGTCCCTAACGGTTGGATGTGTTTCCTGTCCAGTATGTCCATGTTTAGTCCCTAACAGTTGGATGTGTTTCCTGTCCAGTATGTCCATGTTTAGTCCCTAACAGTTGGATGTGTTTCCTGTCCAGTATGTCCATGTTTAGTCCCTAACAGTTGGATGTGTTTCCTGTCCAGTATGTCCATGTTTAGTCCCTAACAGTTGGATGTGTTTCCTGTCCAGTATGTCCTTGTTTAGTCCCTAACAGTTGGATGTGTTTCCTGTCCAGTATGTCCATGTTTAGTCCCTAACAGTTGGATGTGTTTCCTGTCCAGTATGTCCGTGTTTAGTCCCTAATAGCTGGATGTGTTTCCTGTCCAGTATGTCCTTGTTTAGTCCCTAACAGTTGGATGTGTTTCCTGTCCAGTATGTCCGTGTTTAGTCCCTAACAGTTGGATGTGTTTCCTGTCCAGTATGTCCGTGTTTAGTCCCTAACAGTTGGATGTGTTTCCTGTCCAGTATGTCCATGTTTAGTCCCTAACAGTTTGATGTGTTTCCTGTCCAGTATGTCCTTGTTTAGTCCCTAACAATTGGATGTGTTTCCTGTCCAGTATGTCCATGTTTAGTCCCTAACAGTTGGATGTGTTTCCTGTCCAGTATGTCGATGTTTAGTCCCTTACAGTTAGATGTGTTTCCTGTCCAGTATGTCCTTGTTTAGTCCCTAACAGTTGGATGTGTTTCCTGTCCAGTATGTCCATGTTTAGTCCCTAACAGTTGGATGTGTTTCCTGTCCAGTATGTCCTTGTTTAGTCCCTAACAGTTGGATGTGTTTCCTGTCCAGTATGTCCTTGTTTAGTCCCTAACGGTTGGATGTGTTTCCTGTCCAGTATGTCCATGTTTAGTCCCTAACAGTTGGATGTGTTTCCTGTCCAGTATGTCCATGTTTAGTCCCTAACAGTTGGATGTGTTTCCTGTCCAGTATGTCCATGTTTAGTCCCTAACAGTTGGATGTGTTTCCTGTCCAGTATGTCCATGTTTAGTCCCTAACAGTTGGATGTGTTTCCTGTCCAGTATGTCCATGTTTAGTCCCTAACAGTTGGATGTGTTTCCTGTCCAGTATGTCCATGTTTAGTCCCTAACAGTTGGATGTGTTTCCTGTCCAGTATGTCCTTGTTTAGTCCCTAACAGTTGGATGTGTTTCCTGTCCAGTATGTCCTTGTTTAGTCCCTAACAGTTGGATGTGTTTCCTGTCCAGTATGTCCATGTTTAGTCCCTAACAGTTGGATGTGTTTCCTGTCCAGTATGTCCGTGTTTAGTCCCTAATAGCTGGATGTGTTTCCTGTCCAGTATGTCCTTGTTTAGTCCCTAACAGTTGGATGTGTTTCCTGTCCAGTATGTCCGTGTTTAGTCCCTAACAGTTGGATGTGTTTCCTGTCCAGTATGTCCGTGTTTAGTCCCTAACAGTTGGATGTGTTTCCTGTCCAGTATGTCCATGTTTAGTCCCTAACAGTTTGATGTGTTTCCTGTCCAGTATGTCCTTTTTTAGTCCCTAACAGTTTGATGTGTTTCCTGTCCAGTATGTCCATGTTTAGTCCCTAACAGTTGGATGTGTTTCCTGTCCAGTATGTCGATGTTTAGTCCCTTACAGTTAGATGTGTTTCCTGTCCAGTATGTCCTTGTTTAGTCCCTAACAGTTGGATGTGTTTCCTGTCCAGTATGTCCATGTTTAGTCCCTAACAGTTGGATGTGTTTCCTGTCCAGTATGTCCTTGTTTAGTCCCTAACAGTTGGATGTGTTTCCTGTCCAGTATGTCCATGTTTAGTCCCTAACAGTTGGATGTGTTTCCTGTCCAGTATGTCCATGTTTAGTCCCTAACAGTTGGATGTGTTTCCTGTCCAGTATGTCCATGTTTAGTCCCTAACAGTTGGATGTGTTTCCTGTCCAGTATGTCCATGTTTAGTCCCTAACAGTTGGATGTGTTTCCTGTCCAGTATGTCCTTGTTTAGTCCCTAACAGTTGGATGTGTTTCCTGTCCAGTATGTCCTTGTTTAGTCCCTAACAGTTGGATGTGTTTCCTGTCCAGTATGTCCATGTTTAGTCCCTAACAGTTGGATGTGTTTCCTGTCCAGTATGTCCTTGTTTAGTCCCTAACAGTTGGATGTGTTTCCTGTCCAGTATGTCCATGTTTAGTCCCTAACAGTTGGATGTGTTTCCTGTCCAGTATGTCCTTGTTTAGTCCCTAACAGTTGGATGTGTTTCCTGTCCAGTATGTCCTTGTTTAGTCCCTAACAGTTGGATGTGTTTCCTGTCCAGTATGTGCGTTTGGCGGTGGACTCGAAGCCCGAGGCGCTGCTGCAGCTGATGCTGAGGGAGTGGCAGATGGAGAGGCCCAAGCTGCTGCTGACCGTCCAGGGCGGTGCAGAAAACTTCACCCTGCCGCCGAAAGTCAAGCAGGCCTTCAGCAAAGGGTTGGTCACCGCAGCCCTCAGCACCGGGGCCTGGATCCTTACCGATGGCATCAACACAGGTAGCTGTTATAGACGGTTTTAAGATCTGTGTGTGTGTGGGTCAATAGACCAATTTTGAGTGGATCCATCCATCCATCCATCTTCGTCCGCTTATCCGGTGTCGGGTCGCGGGGGGAGCAGCTCCAGCAGGGGACCCCAAACTTCCCTTTCCCAAGCAACATTAACCAGCTCCGACTGGGGATCCCAAATGCGTTCCCAGGCCAGGTTGGAGATATAATCCCTCCACCTAGTCCTGGGTCTTCCCCGAGGCCTCCTCCCAGCTGGACGTGCCTGGAACACCTCCCTAGGGAGGCGCCCAGGGGGCATCCTTACCAGATGCCCGAACCACCTCAACTGGCTCCTTTCGACGCAAAGGAGCAGCGGCTCTCTCCGAGCTCCTCACGGATGACTGAGCTTCTCACCCTATCTCTAAGGGAGACGCCAGCCACCCTCCTGAGGAAACCCATTTCGCCGCTTGTACCCTGGATCTCGTTCTTTCGGTCATGACCCAGCCTTCATGACCATAGGTGAGGGTAGGAACGAAAACTGACCGGTAGATCGAGAGCTTTGCCTTCTGGCTCAGCTCTCTTTTCGTCACAACGGTGCGATAGATTGAATGCAATACCGCACCCGCTGCGCCCGATTCTCCGACCAATCTCCCGCTCCATTGTCCCTCACTCGCGAACAAAACCCCAAGGTACTTGAACTCCTTCACTTGGGGTAAGGACTCATTCCCTACCTGGAGAAGGCATTCCATCGGTTTCCTGCTGAGAACCATGGCCTCCGATTTAGAGGTGCTGATCCTCATCCCAACCGCTTCACACTCGGTTGCGAACCGATCCAGTGAGTGCTGAAGGTCGCAGGCCGATGATGCCATCAGGACCACATCATCTGCAAAGAGCAGCGATGAGATCCCCAGCCCACCAAACTGCAACCCCTCCCCACCCCGACTACGCCTCGATATCCTGTCCATAAATATTACAAACAGGATTGGTGACAAAGCGCAGCCCTGGCGGAGGCCAACCCTCACCTGAAACGAGTCCGACTTACTACCGAGAACCCGGACACAGCTCTCACTTTGGTCATACAGAGATTGGATGGCCCTGAGTAGAGACCCCCCTCACCCCATACTCCCGCAGCACCTCCCACAGTATCTCCCAGGGGACCCGGTCATACGCCTTCTCCAAATCCACAAAACACATGTAGACCGGTTGGGCATACTCCCAGGCTCCCTCCAGGATCCTTGCGAGAGTGAAGAGCTGGTCCGTTGTTCCACGACCTGGACGGAATCCGCATTGTTCCTCCTCAACCCGAGGTTCGACTATCGGCCGAACCCTCCTTTCCAGCACCTTGGAGTAGACTTTACCAGGGAGGCTGAGAAGTGTGATACCCCTATAATTGGCACACACCCTCTGGTCCCCCTTTTTAAAAAGGGGAATCACCACCCCAGTCTGCCACTCCTTTGGCACCGTCCCAGACTTCCACGCAATGTTGAAGAGGCGTGTCAACCAGGACAGCCCCTCCACACCCAGAGCCTTGAGCATTTCTGGACGGATCTCATCAATCCCGGGGCTTTGCCACTGTGTAGTTGTTTGACTACATCAGTGACTTCCGCCTGGGAAATCGGCGACAATCCCCGTTATCCTCCAGCTCTGCCTCTAACATAGAGGGTATTAGTCGGATTCAGGAGTTCCTCAAAGTGCTCCTTCCACCGCCCTATTACCTCCTCAGTGGAGGTCAACAGTGTCCCATCCTTACTGTACACAGCTTGGATGGTTCCCCTTCCCCCTCCTGAGGTGGCGAACAGTTTTCCAGAAGCACTTTGGTGCCGACCGAAAGTCCTTCTCCATGTCTTCTCCAAACTTCTCCCACACCCGCTGCTTTGCCTCTTTCACGGCAGAGGCTGCAGCCCTTCGGGCCCTTCAGTACCCTGCAACTGCCTCCGGAGTCCTCCGAGATAACATATCCCGGAAGGACTCCTTCTTCAGTCGGACGGCTTCCCTGACCACTGGTGTCCACCACGGTGTTCGTGGGTTACCGCCCCTTGAGGCACCTAAGATCCTAAGACCACAGCTCCTCGCCGCAGCTTCAGCAATGGAAACTTTGAACATTGTCCACTCGGGTTCAATGCCCCCAGCCTCCACAGGGATGCACGAAAAGCTCCGCCGGAGGTGTGAGTTGAAAGTCTGTCGGACAGGGGCCTCCTCCAGACGTTCCCAATTTACCCTTTTACACGTTTGGGCTTACCAGGTCTGTCCAGAGTCTTCCCCACCCCTGACCCAACTCACCACCAGATGGTGATCGGTTGACAGCTCTGCCCCTCTCTTCACCCGAAAGTGTCCAAAACATACGGCCTCAGATCAGATGAAACGATTATGAAATCGATCATTGACCTTCGGCCTAGGGTGCTCTGGTACCAGGTACACTTATGAGCATCCCTATGTTCGAACATGGTGTTCGTTATAGACAATCCATGACTAGCACAGAAGTCCAACAACAAACAACCACTCTGGTTTAGATCAGGGAGGCCGTTCCTCCCAATCACGCCTCCAGGTGTCTCCATCATTGCCCACGTGTGCGTTGAAG